>NC_053166.1:37923209-38215709 GCF_016835505.1 Polypterus senegalus | reverse complement strand
CATGTATCTACAGAGATCCATCAGTGCATACATTAGTTTGCTACTTATGGTTGTGATCCTGAGTAAGTAACTAATTGCACAAGTATGAAAGTCATTGTACAACACGTGTGACTTGTAAGTCACTTTGGATCTATATTTATTTTCTGTAACATCTGAGTATCTCTACATACAGCATTTTATCATGTCCTACCCATGTTTATTTAGTGATTTTTTTGTACACATTATATTTACAGTTTTACATATTCTTCTTGTCACTATTTCGTTATTAAAATGTGTTTCATGTTTTATTTTTATGTTCTTACAGTATAATCTGTACCATCCCAATAAAAAGTCTTAGAATATTAATTTTAAGTCTGATACAAGATCAACTACAGGGGTCAACAAGGCAATAAGGACTTACTTAATGCTTTGATCTTCTGGTTGAGAAATGAAAATGTCTTGAAATTAAATGTGTTTCTAAAGCAAAGAGGGATAAGAACTAAAAGTTCTTGAGGAGTCTCTTTATGTCTGAAAACGTTCAAATCAAGTCCTGACTTTACATGTTGATTAGCAATAAACATAAAAAGAAGCCATTTGCAATCCTTAGGTCTTGAAAAAAAGCAACAGACATTTTGCAATGACCTATATATACTGGAGAATTTATTGCATTGCATGGGAATCCATGGTTCCTCAGATCTGGGAATCTGTGCAGAAATGCTTAAGAAATGAACATTCATGGCAATGTTATCTTGATTGTTAGATAAAACGGTATCTGCTCTCGTAAACCTGCTCCGCACATCTCTTACAAGAACCACTTTACAGCCACTTTTGGTCCTTTTGCTTTCTGGTGTTTGATAAAAATCACTAAACATGGAGTAATTAAGAGCAGCAATAAAACAGATGAAACCCTGGCCTCAGAAGCTTATCAAGCACTCTCTCAGAGGGAATGAGAGCTGCTCAGATCTCAAGATGCAAACTTGTTTTCTGGTTCCCTGTTTATCTTCAGGGATGAACTCCACCCCTCCCTCCACCCCTACTATTCTTACTGTAAGCCAACCCCCCACCCAACTCCCACCCTTAAGCCATCTTAAGGTCCAGAAGACGCAATCACATTCACTCTGACAGGAATACCTGAAGCTCAGATTGTAGTAGGAGTTAAAAGCAGGGAGGAAACACCAGAGTGAAACAAACACAAGCACAAGTTCTTTGCTGAACGTATTTGATGTACAGTCCTCCAGTTTTTATGGCTGACATCACCAGCATTACTGGACTTTTAGTCTCCAACTCCCCTACTACTGACTGTATGAAGAAGTGCTTATTGGTATCCTTCATGAATGCATGTCCTAATATTTTTGCCATCCTTCTATGTTTCTGATATAAACTGATAATTATTATTTTAATCACTTTAGGTTTCCTTGAAACTAGAAAAGACAGTTCTAAATTGTTCAAGAAATTAGTAATTAAATGAACAAAAATATCACACCCTAAAACACCCAAAGTGATATTTTTCTTTTGTATAATAAATACTTTAAACCTAAGTCTTCTTGTATTTACAATTATTCGTACTTTACTCGCTGTAACATTTTACTTTTAATTGTTCCAATTTTGTTCATGAATTTGAGGAATGTATATGAACTTACTTTGAATAAGTATTTCTATTAAAGATTCATGTGAGAAATCCTAACATAAACACTTGGTATGGTTGGATGGCTATTGTGTTTCTGTGATCTGCAGAGACACTTTGTTAGGGACATGTACTTCTGTTAGGGTTAACTACATCACATTAGACTATGTCCCCAGGGGGAAATCTGGCTTTTTACAGCAGTTTAGTAAACAAACAAACACATACATAAATAAATACATCAACATTTTTTCAGTATATTATATTTGTATTAACTCAAGAAATCCACAAATAAAAACATTTATTTTACACTTGGGACTGTTTAATGTGATGTGTCTTGTACACTATCTATCTATCTATCTATCTATCTATCTATCTATCTATCTATCTATCTATCTATCTATCTATCTATCTATCTATCTATCATATAGTGCCTTATCTATCTATCTATCTATCTATCTATCTATCTATCTATCTATCTATCATATAGTGCCTTATCTATCTATCTATCTATCTATCTATCTATCTATCTATCTATCTATCTATCTATTCCCCATTTAGCAGTGAAAAATGAGAAGGAACAGAGGATGAAAAGTGCCAGTTACGTGTGCTTGGACTTGGTACAAAACATTGACTACAGAATCAAACTTCTCAATCGGGGTGGTCTCCCTCTCTCTCTCTCTCTCTCTCTCTCTCTCTCTCTCTCTCTCTTTCTCTTTCTGCGGAGGTGCCCAATAAGAGAGGCCCCAAGCAGGACATTCATTATCCTCTAACTGTTTGCCATACAGCTGGAGTTCATTCTGATGGATGAGAGGTTCACTTCAGAGAGACTTGCATTAAGGAAAAGTCTAAATATTGTATATGTATATGCATGGCACAAAACTTACAACAAACTTTGTTTCACAAAATAATTAAACCATTTCAGCTTAAGGGTGAATCACGTACTCGAGGACATCAGTGGAAATTAATGGGAAGTGCATTAAAATTGAAGCCAAGAAGTGGTTCTTTACACAAAGAGTTGTGGGACACTAGAACAAACTAGCAAAACACGTAGAAGAATCTGAATGAGATATTGAGACAGCTTAGCTATTAGCTAAACAAACAGACTTGATCGACTGAATGATCTCCTGTCATTTGTCAAATTTCTGATGTTCTTATATTTGTACAGCACTTTCATAAAGTCATTTAAAAGGTATTTAAAAACATTAGAAAAAAAATTTTATATAGTGACTTAAAGAAAAAATATTAGCTAATCCATTTATTCAGTTCAGGGTACTGGGGAGATGGTGGTATGATGGACATTCTCAAAAAGCACCTCAGAGAAAATTAACTTCACTATTAACCAATATTAATAGAAGTCACTATCATAGAATTCTGCACAGGCTTTCAATTTAAGTTGTAAATTAATTTTTGCAGAGTACCTTTCATAAGAAGCACTACCGAAAGGTAATTTGCATGGAATGAAGAGTAAAATTAGTGGTGCATATGCTACAAATGTTGCAAGTGTATATATATTTTCATGTTGGGGAAAGCCATGTGCTAGGCATATCAGATTTTCTTTTATATAAAAAATGGAGATGATCTTAGTATTTAATATCACACATCAATATATCTTCAAGTCACAGAGCAACTAGATCTTTTATTTTAGTGCTCCCTCACCTAGAAGCAGCAAGACAGAATGAATCGGCAGGAAAGCTGCAGACAATTTAACCTGCAAAAGCACTTGAAGGACAGCTTATGGCCTGTCATGTGTCTGGCTGACCATTCTCTACTCCTGTCTAAGTGGCTGTTGGCATGCAGCAATTCAGACAGACAGACAGATAGACAGATACTTTATTAATTCCAAGGGGAAATTCACAATTCTTCCCTTTTAGCACTTTTCTTATCTGTCAAAACATTAAAAAATTTCAGGCACCCTTACGAAGCTGATTAGACTTCTCTTTCAAAAATGAGTCTGGTTGTACTGTTTAACCATTCCTCTGGCAAATGAAAGAGGAATTGGAATGCCTCAGACATGGGGATCTGATATTGTTACCCACAATAAAAGATCATATCACGTTCTAAATATAACTGATATCATTAAGCTATATTCGATCAAAATGAGCGCCACTGTTGTTATTGCAAATGTTTTCACTTTGAGTATATGAAAAGTCCCTGAAATCCCTACATAGAAAGTAATGACTATGAGAGGTACACATTAGTAGAATCATATCTGAAACATAATTGCTTCTCTATAATTCATTTCCCAATTATGTGGACAATATAGAAGAGATGATACTTGTCATTCATTATATGCCCTGTTTTTTCTAATAAACAAAAATCAATCCAATGGTCACCAAGGTGCATGAAATTCCTAGTGAGAGGTGGAACAATATTTTTAAGAAATGCTTCATGGCAGCGCAAATTTTACAGTCGAATACAACCTGTATAATATATAGTGTATTATATTGTACATATTATGGGAGCTCTCATATCAGACCTGGAGGACACCTGCAACAATACCACTAAGGCACTCCAAAGGAGTATAGCATGGAAAAAACTGAGGGCATCTTTCATGGTGCAGTTTTCAAGTGGGCAGTCAAGCAGCAAATTATACAATATATGGTATATATATGCTATATATTTTCATGTGTCTCTTGTCTTTTCTATGGTTTTGAATTAAATATACTTGACTCAGTATCACGTTTCACTCCAAATAAAAGTATAAAATATGGTTTCCATAGTTTTTAATAGTATATAAGGGCGTTTTCATGTCCTTGACAGTTTGTTCTTTTAGTGGAACCCCAACAGGCAGGGTCACACTGACATCAGAACTGAAGAACCACCCTCAGCCTATATATTTTAGGGCTGGAGAGCAAATCCTTTAGTGTCATTTGGAGTGTGCACTCAATTGTAAGCATTGATTTTCTGGTTTATTGATTTTTTTTTGCTTCTGGATTATGGTTTTTGTCTTGAAACTGTGGTTTTCTTTGCTGTGGGTTGATAATTTAGGCAAACCTTTTGACTTATTTTTGCCATTTTTATGTTTCTTTTGATCTTTCTGATATTTTTTTTCTTTATCATGATTCTTCGTGGACTTATTTCTGAATTGAAAGTTTTTTTCGGCTTTTCTTTCCTTTGAAAGGAAAATGAAAGTAATTTTAAAATTAAAGTAATTTGAACTCTACTGGTAGAGTTTGGGCACAGGCTGTGTGGGGTGAGGCCTGGCTTCATGCAGGTGAGTGAAGACTCTAGGCTGATTGTGTTGGTCTTTTGGAGTCCTCACACATGTTTGCCATTTTTTGTGCATTCAATCATAACATAGGAAGGAAGCAAACCAACAAAATGTAGAAAAGATGGGCAGTTCATTTGTATCAGTTTTGTTAAATAAAAATATTTTACCTTTGTTAAAACTTTTCTTAAATTTAACTTAAATTAACATTATACAAATATTCAAATTATTTAATATTACCTTGTTTTTTTAAACATTACTCTTAGCATTTAGTGGCTTTTGGTTGTTAAAATATCTTTTATAAACATACTAATATGAATAATTTAAGTTCACATTCATTGTTATGTGTTCAGAGTATAGCATTTTTTTTTCATTTTTGTATGTGTGACTAATGTGTAATATGTCTTCATGATCAGCCAATTATGAAACTTGAAAACTCACCTTTTTCCTTTCCCAAAAGCATTTTCTTCATAAGTAACCTGAATATTAGAGAACCACACATGATAGTAGGAAGACAAGTATTGTACTTGGGGTCTGGAGTAGTGCTTTGCTGCTTAGCTGGAACACCACAATGCATCAGGCTTCTTAACGGTAGTTTTCACAATCAACAAGTCATCTACAAATGCTGGTCTTGGATTACCCAAACATTTTTGCAGTTCAAGAAAAAACCATAAACTGTATAGTGAGAACATTCCCGCCTATCCATTTTTTTTACTTTTTCAGTTCCTGCATTCTCATCGGGCACAAAGTGAACCATCTATTGCACATTCTGTTTTAGGGTAATCTCACATTCTAACACCTACTGTCACTTATGTGAGGCCAGTTTAGATGTGGAAATTAACCCAACACACATGCGGACATCTTTGGAATGATGCAGGAAAATCCACAGAAATGCAGGGAAAATGTTCAAACTCCACACAAACAATCAGAGGGATACAAGCCTAAGACTCTGGAGCTGTGAAGCTGTAGTGCCAAGCATCGTGCCACACTCTACATGTGCAGAGAAATCTTAAAGAAGTGCTCTGTGTTGAAATGTAGTCATTTATTTCATAGAAGATAACGTCTGCATGTTTTACTTTGGTTCTTTGATGGATTTAGTAGCAGCAATGTGAGCTGCAAAAAATCTGCTGCTTGTTATCTAAGAAGAAATAAAATCTATTTTAAGTCTGAAGAAGTCAACTTTATCTGCTGATACTTGATATGCCCGTGGTACCAATCACAGATCTGACTAGTTGTAGGCAGGCCTTTTGCCAATAAACTGCAATAACTCCATGTCACTGTCATGAGCTGGGAAATTAACTGCCTGGGTATTTGGCCTTCACATACTGGGATACAATTTTGGGATCTCAGTTCGATTATAGTGTGTGCACATTCTAAGTATATTTTAAATATTGTAGTCATTGATGTCAGTATTCTGGAGACTACTACTTCATCAAGAGTGATGTCTTTAATAAGCAATAAAGGCAAAGTCATTGGCCTTGCCATGGAATTTTAGCTGCATCAGATTTGAAAAGGAGGGGCAAAGTATTTATAGAAGAGAAGCAAAGAAGTGGGCACTCACTAACAAGCAAGGTAAAGAAGTCAAACTCAAATGAATTCTTTTTACAAGAGTAGTGTTCAGCAGGTGAGACACCATTAATTGATTAATACCTTTCGCTGTTGGTGGCGTGGTGGTGATGATAACTAATATTACACAGCGAAATAATATCATACAAAGAAAACCATCATTACTTAAAGCTGTCTAATTTAATTGGGTGTCACTGAGTGCAGTTCATCATAATGTACATAAGACTCTTGACAATAGAGGTTTTTAAAATTTCATAAAGATAAATAATTATCAGCAATGGGTGATCTTCCGAGAGAATAACAGACTCAAACAGACTCAAATGAAATTATTTTGGGTTAATTTTGGGTGCCAACCTGGCTGTCCCCATTTACTTATAAGCCCAAACAAAAGCATGGTGTAAAAGGAAACAAAAAACTATAGCCACCAGAATAATGTGGCTGGTATTAGGCTTTTTTGTCTGCCATCTAGAAGTTATGGAACTCCTTAGGTCTGGTCATTATGGTGGTGCGGGTCAGCTTCACACTACCAGTTGTATCCCAGGAGTCTCTTCAACCTACTATTGCCAATAACATTCCTGAGGGATGAGCCAGCAGATGAGGACACAACACACATAGCAAGAGGTAGGTGCATAAAGTGCTATAGTGCTTTTTTAAAACCAGCAAAAAACAAACTGTATTCAAAAAGTGCCGAGCCCTCTTCAATAATTAAATAATCCTTAAAAAACAGATGACAATCCATTAGATTGAAAATCAGAATTAAAAATCAGAGTAAACCAACAGTCATTGGGTCCTTCGTATTCTGTCGGACAGGCCCAGTGGCTCTCTAATTCCATGTTCCTCTCCCCAGCTCACCTATTGCTTGCTCAGTTAGCAGAGACACTAACAACTGCGCTATTTACCATCTGACCCCCATCTTGGTGGCCTACAATAGGTGCCGGCCAGACTGCTCGGGGTTGGTCATTCTCCCATCTTCCTTCTCAAACCCCTGGTGCACCTCGGATCCCTGAGGTAGGACTTCCTCTTGAGCGTCCCCAGTCTTCACCAATTAATCAGTGGGGACAATCCAATCCTATAGTGCTGATAGTTCGCTCCCTCACAGGTCTGTGACTGCGCTGCCTTGCACCCACACTGCCTGACTCTTCCTGCTTTTCTCCACAATGATGTTCTCATGGCGCTCTTTATCTTATTTTATTTTCCCTCCCCTTCTGTACTGTGCAGGCTACTCTTATACTAATGTTCCTCATGGGGCACAGGTGCGAATGTGCTGTACCCTCCGAGGCACTAATGAGGCATCTGCTTGATGTGTTCACTTGCACATTTCTTTGCAATCAGGCAGGCAACCCTGCCATCCTTTGAGCAAAGTACATTCACACTCGATTAGATTCTGCAATCTTGTGGAACGCAATTATTTATTTAAAATCCGCACAGCACCATGGACAACTTATCACAGACAGAAGTGATGCCTCCTTTCCAGGCCGTCATGTTCATGTAGCCCAGGGACTGTAATGGGTGGAGTTAGTTGCCTTCACTGGGCAATTTCTCTGTACTGTGGACAGTTAGCAACAACTCCCCCTCTCAGCCTGAGGTGGTATCACATATGTGGGAAGAGCTTGGAGAATGATCCTCTGGCACACATGCGTGACACGGGGTATTACAAAAATATAAGTTTGTTGTTTTAACAAAGCTCTGTGGTCCTATGAGTTCAATATATCGATAATGTTTTTATGATCTGGTTAGGGAAGATTGATTATTGTTTCATTCATTTGTTAAAGAGTGCCATCCTAATTTAACACTTTGTTTAGAGTTTGATACTACCGCAACACATTTTTTAGATATAATCGTAACTAAACATCACAATAATTATAGCTTTTCTTTCTATTGTCAATCCACTGAAAACAACCCTCTCTTATATACAGACAGCTTTCATTCCCAGACCGTACTCTGAATTTACCAGTTAGTTCATTATTCTCATGTATGCAGGATCTGTTCTGTCACTAAAGATTTTATTTCTAAGCCATCAGAACTAAATAAGAGATTTCTAGGCAGAAGTGAGGCACAGTCTTGTATAAACGCATAGAAGAGAGTACTACATAAATTTAGAGATCTGTTACTTCTGTTGAAGTTTCTGTTCAGTAAGTTTTATTAACTTTTAGTGGGTTACCTGAGCTATTTTTTTTAGTATACATCTTTAAAGGGGTTTGGAACAAAAAAATTAATGTAAATAACATTGTCTGCAAAATGTTTTGAATTTGTTAGTGTTATGCTGTAATGCTATATTTATTTTGATATATGGGTTCTGACATTTCGTTAGCTCTGTCGTCAAAACGTGGCTCTGAGTCATGGTGGTCATGGTATCTGATGTCATCGACACAATATACAAAAAGGTCAGCACTGGCAGCCATTTCTCCTTTGAGTTTGTGAAAAAAAACCTGCATTAGCTTGCAAATTTTTCTGGCTTTAGAGCTGTGATATTTTTATTAGTACCCCGAATTTTGGTTTGTGATTTAAACTTGATGAAAGATTAGCTTTGGTTTTCTCTTTGACTCATTCTCTGGCTATGTTTCAACTCCTGATCCTTATAAAAACCCTCACTGTCCCACCTATATAAGACTAAGACCAAAAGAAGCCTTTGTTAAAGTATTGTTACTTAAGAGTAAATGAATAATAGATGCATTTTTGCTGTACCTAAAGTTGTTAACATTACCTGTATATTGTAGTGTCTTTTGTAATGTTATCAATTGTTTTTTTTTTTTATCTTTATGAACTTTTAAAGACTTTTGTCTTACATACAATGTGATTAGTTGCAGTCAGTTGGTCCCCAGTTGATGTTTCACAGTGCTGGAGTTTTGGGGTTCAGTTCCTGCCCTGCTTACAGTCCATGTGGAGTTCTTCCTTAAAAAAAATAGTTCAAAAGAACTATAGAACTGGCTAGAATTCCATGTCACTGAATGACTGGTTTTTCAGTGACAGTAGATGCTAACATTTTGTGGTAGACTAATAAGAAAATAGCTACTTTTTGACAATCTCCAAATATCACTAGACACTTATTTATTTTTCCATTCATTTTAGTCATCAGGATTATTTCAGTAATTATGACTTTACCTTTAAGGAGTTTATCTGTAACCTTGCATTTAAATAATATTGTCCATCACATTCATTTTTAGGTTCTAACTTCCAGCAGAAACAAAAATACATAGAGCTGACATATCCTGCTTTTGGTTTAATGTGAGAAAGCAGTGTCACATAATGTCTAAAGGCTATGTCACATTAAATGACTTTTCCAGCAATTTTCTTTAAGCAGTTGGTGGCACACTCCCGTGAAGCCAGTCATCTAATGTAACATACTCGGCAACTCACTCCAACTAGTCTGCGACTCAATGCGATAAAATTGAACAGGTTTGATTCTGATTTTACGTCATGAGGCTTGGCTCTATTTGCATGAAGGCTGACAACCAATCAATGCTCATTGGGAAGTACGATGAATATAATCTAGCAATGAGGAATAAGAAACGCGGGTGTTCTGGACCTCACAAACAGAAGGGAAGCTCATTTGTATGATGTTCTCTGTTTTGCATACAATGACAAGAAAAAAGGCAGAGAACTCGACATACTTGTTAACCGTTTGTGCCAAGAGGCAGAATACTATTCACTTTCAGAAAAAGGGACATATAGGACGGTGCTGGAAGGTCAGAGCTCAGTTGGTAATTGTGACATGGGCAGCAGATCGTGACATACCCCTCAACTAGAAGTTGCATAATGTGATATTGGCTTAAGGCATTCATATAAAAACAAGTTAAAAACTGCACTACTGCCTCACTGTGTGATCCTAATCATGTAGCTTAATTTTAAGGCTCTTAAACATCTACAGAACTAAAATTTCCGGAGAATGACAACATTGTTTTTTTTAAATTGTGTTGCTATTGTAATCAGGCTCTTATTAAATCTCTGTTCGCTCTTCTATGTTTTTGGTGTTCTAATGCAGGGGTCTTCACAGTGGGTCCTGGAGGATTGTAGAGAGTTTGCAGGTTTTTGGTTCAAACTGATTGTTTAATTAGAAACTGATTCTTGCCAATAGCCAATCTTAATTATTTTATTTACTTATTTGGCTGACTTACCACATTTATGATGCAATTGGTTACATTTTTTTTACTTTCTCGTATACTTAGTATAGAGAAAGTATAGGAATCATGAAAAAATTTGACCTCAAGATTCTGATGAATCTTGATGTTTTAGACCTTCCTGAGTCTGAAGAAAACATTTTTGAAATTATGTCTGTCTGTGTGTGAACACAGATAACTCAAAAACGCTTTGACCTGGTCAATAAGATTTTGTACACCTACTTTATATCAAAACTAAGGAATCCTATCAACTTTTGGGCCACTTCTGGCAACCATAACTGGTACATTACCTGAAGGTATTTCAGATTTTTTCAAGTAAACTATGGCTATAAATCAAGATATATGATTCAAATTTTGTGTGGATATTAGAAAAAATGAAAAATAAATAGATATGAAATTTGAGAAAAATCACACAACCAGAAATGGTACTTTAACTGAATACCTTCTCGGACTATCAAGTAAACTATGGTTATAATTACAGTTAGATGACTCAGATTTTGTATAGATATTTATAATGATAAAAAGCAAACAAATATGAAATTTGAGAAAAATTACTCAACCAGAAGTAGTATTTTATTTAAACAACCATCGGAATTATTTCATGCACACTATGGTTTGAAAAGAGTTACTTAATTGGAAGTTTGTATAGATATCTATGATGACGAGAAAAAAAAAATTGCGCAACCAAAGTGGTTCTTTAATTACACACCTACCGGAAATTTATTGTATCATGGAAATATAAATGTGCACACAATATTAAAAACTGTATTCAATACAGTTCAAGTTCAAGTTTATTGTCATTTGCACAGTAAGGAAACATGTTTCCCTGTACAATGAAATTCTTTCTTTGCTGTCCACACCAAATGACAAAACCAACGTATAAAGATAAACATAAATAATCAGTAGCAGATAGATAATAAGTAACAGAGGCAGCATAAAGTATAAAAACAGAAGTATAAAGTGTAATGTGCAGGTGGACAAGTCAAATACAGTTGTGTGAGGTAGATAGAATGAGGTGGCCCATGGTTATAAACTCCAGTCAATTATTTAGGAGTCTAATGGCCTTGGGAAAGAAAGAGTTCTTTAGCCTGGAAGTCCTGCATTTCATTCTTCTATACCTCCTGCTTGTAGGTAGAAGTGTGAACAGTTCGTGTTGGGAGTGGGTGGGGTGCCTGAGGATCGAGGGAGATATCCTGCGGACTCTGCAGTTGTAGATGCTCTGCAGAGAGGGGTCCTGGTGATCTTCTCAGCAGTCTTTACCACTTTCTGCAGGTGTTTGCGGTCCATACTGTAGTAGTAGTGTTGCCGTACCACACGGTGATGCACCTAGTCAAGATGCTCTCAACAATGCAGCTGTAAAAGTTCCCAAGGATCTTAGTCGACATGCCAAACTTCCTGAGCCTCCTCAGAGAGTACAGCTGCTGTTGTGCCTTCTTGACTAGTTATGTGGTGTTAAGAGTCCAAGTGAGGTCCTCACTGATGTAGATGCCCAGGTATTCAATACTGCTCACCCTTTCCACTTCAAGCCCTCGGATGAACAGTGGCCGGTGAGGTCACCTCTCCTTCCTCATGTCCACTATCATCTCCTTCGTCTTGTCTGTGTTGAGGGTGAAGTTGTTGTCCTCACACCATGACGCCAGACTGTCCACCTCCCTCCTGTAGGCCGCCTCATAATAATAATAATAATAATGCACATTCTTTCAATAAATATTAATTTTATTTTAATTTATATATCATCAGTTTAAATATAATGTGTAAACATTGAACATGTCATGTAAATATAAAGATGCAGTGGGAACAATAAGCTGCTACATCCCTGTCATGCTCCTGGTAATACATTTAATTTTATGATTTATTTTTATTTCCATCATAATTATCATAATTAAATGTAGCTAAATGCAGTGTTACCTATAACAATTTATTGCAACAAGTATTATATAATACTAACACTTTTTTAATGTTTTTAGGTGACTATAACTCTTTTTACGTTGTACATAACCTATTTAATACATATATAATCATGAAAAAATTTCACTGCCGTTTTTGACCTTCTTAAGTGTGTCAATATCATTTTAATATAAAGTTTGATTATAAATAGAGATAAATAATTGTACAGTATATCAATATTATCAATTAGTTATGATAAGAGACAAAGAGATATGATATTTGAGAAATATTACACAACTGAAAGTGGTTCTGATGACCTTTTCCTCTATCTCAGTATATGAGAAAGTAATGGGAGGCACACTCCTGATTTTTTTCTTTTTGGTTTTCCAACTGGGGCCCAGGCAGGTCAAGTGACTTGCTCAGTGTCACACAGCGTCAGTAGCAGGATTTCAACCCACAGCCTCAGGGTTTGAAGTCCAAAGTCCTAACAACTATGCCACACTGCTTGCCCTCAGTTTACGGCTTGTTAGTGTTTTCATTCAGTTATGTCAAGTCATTCTTATATCATAGACTTCTTTTATTTTCAAGGATATCATCCAAATATCATTAAGGATTGAAGCCAGGAAACACTTCCTTACACAAAGAGCTGTGAAACAAACTCCCAAGCCATGGAGTTGAAGCAGAAACTTTGTCAACCTGTAAGATGTGTCTGCATGAGATATTGGGGCAGCTTAGCTGTTAGCTAAACAAACACGCCTGACTGAATGGCCTCCCCTTGCTTATAGAATTTCTTATGTTCTAAATGATTTGTAGCCTAAAGTGGACGAGTAATTCTCAGTCCTTCACTTTTTCACCTTCAGTTATTGTCCATAATTTTTTTTAAACCAAATAGCTCAAGGAGAATACACACAGGTGTAGAAAGAAACAAGTTAGATGAAAATCTGATGGTTCTTTTGTCATTTGCATCTTATCGCTAATAAGGAAAGAAAAAAAAAGATAAATATATGCTTCAATAGCAATAAATGGTTTTGCATTAAGAAATTGGGATACAACAAAAATCTTTAGCCACTATAGCCCTCCAAGACTGACTTTGCAGACCCCTGATCAAATGGCGTTGACACTTTGACCAAGTATTTTGGCAGACTTACAGCCAGACGATTCTTTTTTTTTTTTTTATCAAAATCGTGGTTAAATTCTGCACCATAGCATACTGTACAATACTCTGTGCTAGATGATAATAATAATAATAATAATAATCTCTTTGCATTTATATGGCGCTTTTCTCACTACTCAAAATGCTCAATGGCTGGTAGTCCTAGGAAAGATGCATTTGGCTTGTTTTTTCTTAACGTCTGTGATATTTGTTTTCCCTGAAATACGTTTAGATTTGAGGGTTTTTTTTCCCTTTTTACTGTTGCCAAACTAAAGATACTTTACTGTATCATTTACTTATAGCTTTTAACAGCCCTGGCTCTGGACCGAAATGGTAAATACTAGTGGTGGTGTGGTGTGATAAGTCTCAACAATCCAACAAGTAACAGTATACCCAACAGTGTGGGTGAGGGTACTCATCATGATATTTGGAGGGCTTAGCCTGGGCTAAATGATCCCCTGGAGCCGAGCCTGACTTTTAGGACTCTTACAAAACCTAACTTAAAAAATAAATGCAATAAGACTGATGCATATCTACGTATACATAGTACATGGAATGATATTGTTGTTTTAAGTTGTAGGTTATTCTGAGGTTTTTTGAGTGTCGTTTTGTGAATTATTTTAATTTCAGTTGGTTCCTGGCTTGTGGTCAATGCAATCCTGGAATATGCAAACTAAATACTAGACAGATGGTTGCATTACCTGACACACTTAGGAAAAAAAATTGCAATTTACAAAAAGAAAGTAGCCAGTACTTTGTAAAAATGCAAGTAGAAAAATGTAATTAAAATATTCTTACTAATGTGAATATAAATTTCATGCTGATAAGAAACAAAAGACTAATGCCACATAAAAAAGCCATATCTAATATATCGCAATGTCATACACATGCTGCCTTCAATTTTAAGATATGAATCAAGAGGCAGGATGATCCTTGACTCTAACTACATTTCCTGCACACCCTCAAACCCGCTAATCACAGCCCTAAAGATGGCTTCACCTCATAATGCTTGTCCCAGGAGTGTTAAGCATAGTTACAGAGCCAGTATGGCTCCTGCAAGTTTAGAGACTCGGATTCAACATGCCTGAACCCAGGTCCCCACATTTGTGGGGCAACAATTCTTCCAACATCTATACAGTAGTTTAAATGGATATACATTTTTAGGAATATTATTTTAACCAAAATTAGATTTTAAGTGTCTAATAAAATGTGACCTAAACATACAAAGTATAAGAATTTTCTGATAAATATTATTTTAAATTAATTTTATATGGCCAATGTTATGCAAATTAATGAGAAGTGTGCCACATGCGTTTCAGTAGAGGGCATCCACCTGAAGCTAAGCATGTTCGGACCTGGGAGACCATCTAGGAAAAACTTGTATTGCTACAGGAAGAGGTGTTGGTGAGGACAGTAGAGGGCACATACCCTGTGGTCCGTGTGTGGATCCCAATGCCCCACTGCAGTGATGGGAACACTGTGCTGTAAATAATGGCGATGTCCTTCAGATGAGACGTAAAACAGAGGTTCTGACTCTATGTAATCATTGAAGATCCCTGGGCATCTTTTGAAAAGTGTAGGGTGTACTCCATTTTCCTGCCTAAGTTGCCCCTCAAGGTCCCTTCTATTCTGCCCCCCCTAATCATCCCCTCTCTCTAAATGGCTAACTATCTCACCCCTAATCTCACCTAGTAGCTCATGTGTGAGTGTAATGGCTGCCGTCACATCATCCAGGAGGGATGCTACACATTGGTGGTGGATGAAGTGGTTCTCCTCTGTCTAAGCACTCTGAGTAGTGAGAAAAGTGCTATATAAATGTAACTTATAATAATAATAATAATAATAATAATAATAAGCCATTAACCTTTTCAGCATGGGATGCCCTTATGTTATATGGACACAATCATACTGAGACTGTCTGATTATAGGAAGATAAATGTGAATATTTGAAACATGTTAGGAAAACCAAAGAAAAATCCAGCAGTGTGCCATCCAGAGCATCAAACTTGTGATCCAAGATGGCAGCTCAGTGTTTTATCTGTGGTGCAGCATAGCGCAGAGATCATACATTTCCAGAGAGGAAAAACTTTAATGTATACTCTTCTGTAATGTGCAGCATTTGTAGAAGACAATGTTTTATGTTCTCCCGTGGTTCTGCAGTTCTGCATAGCTAAACCAATGGGCATAGGAGTAGGACACTCCATGAATTCTCTGGATAACAGCTTGTTTTGGAAAGAGAACACAACACTCCTTATTTTCTAAAGTTGTAAAAATGTATAGCCAAGCAGTTTTAAAAATGTAAGAAGACAGTTGCATTGTAAAATGCAATGATTTTAGACATTGGTCATCTCAGATGACACAATTATTGTCATCTATTCTTACACTTGCAGCCAGTCTGGTGCAACCTGCCTGTAGATTTTTATTGCAGTTTTGTTAACCTAAATTGGCCTGTAAGTTAGATGGCAGCAGTGTTTCCTTTCCTACTTTATCATCAGGATTGATCTGCTGAGGCTTAATATTCAAAGTCTGGGGAAGATCATGCCGAGAAGAAATGTGATCCTTTTCATCCACATCAGCCATGAAACAAACTCCTATATTTTTAACCTTTTTTGTGTGGTTTAAAATTACAAGTTCAGGCAAAAAGAGGTTTTAGAACAGAACTATGTATAGTGTGCATTTTAGACATTAAGCACAATTAAGTAGCATTTATGAACATGTCACTCATGTTAATAAATACTCATAATAATAATATTAGGCGGCATGTTGGCACAGATAATTAAAAGCTGCTTCCACACAGTTGCAAGCATTTGGGCCCCTCTTCCTGCTTTGAGGCTGTTGGACTGGATTTTGCACGTTCCCTTTGTCCATTTTGGTTCCCTTGAGGAGACTACAGTTTAGTCTCACGTTCTCAAGTTTTACCGATTATGCTAATTTGCACCTCTAAATTGCTGATGTGGTTCATGTTTGAATATATTTTTCAATACCTGATGTCTCTTCCAAATCTGGTTCTGGCCTTGTTATTCATGCTTATGGCATATGCTTTGATTTTGTGTATATAACATGTCTGGCTTGCTAGATAATATTAAATATAATAACTACTATTAATTACGGCAGTTGAAGTTGAAAAAAGAAAATGCATTATTCACAGGGTTTCTACTTCCCCTCGTACACATATAAACTAAGAGATGGAGAGATTTCCGTTAGGTGGTTGGGTGGGAGTGGAGGGGGTCATGCCACAATTTCATGGAGGAAGGAGGTAGCTACTGGTTAACACATTTATTACTGAGAGGTTATGGAAAGTTCTAGGATGAAGTACTGAAAGAACAAGTGACTGTATTCTAAAGGGTAGAAACTAGAAGTTACGGCACTGCATACTGGTCAGGAGTGGTGATTTCAAACACTGCTGTTAGGTAATTTAAAAACTCCAAAGAGCAAAACGTAGAAGTGCTGGTACAGAGTAGTGGAGCGTGCGGGCCCACTTCAAGCACTGATCATGATGTTGCAATGATTATCACTACCTCATAGCTGCCAGAGGCCGACTTTGAATCCCGATCAACATGTTTTGTAGATTTTAAATCTGGTTTTCTCCATGGGTTTGAGTGTAACCATTCTGAATAGTTAATAATTTGTGTTATTTTTGGAATTTTTGCATGTGTTTTTTTCTGATTTTTTTTTTTATTTTTGTGGTACTGATGTCTCCATGATGCATCTTGGATGGTTCCCGCTGCAGTTGCTACCATTTTGTGGCATTTTCAAATAGTCACAACCATGCTATTGATAGCAATAGCCTCTGCTGCTGTCCATTTCTGTGATAAGACTTTGCCTGGAAACTATATAAGATGGTGTTGCAGAATTATTGGTTATCCTAATGTCAGGTACTCTGGAAACAAAATGTAGAACTCGTGTGGACATTTGTTGGGGGAAATCAAGTAATTACAGGATTTTTCTTTCTTTTCATTGTTTTTGTTTTTTCACTACAATTTTGTTTTTTCTTCTTATTTTGGTTAACTGGTTTGCTATCTTTGTGGTGTACAAACTCCAGCTTGTCTACTTCTGCAAATCACAGTTTTTGTGATAGTTCTTTACACTTATTGACTTATTCTCTGCTCTGCAATTTGAACAAGTGTTTCCTCTGACCATTCATAACAGTGAGGTGACTCTAAACTGGCCCAAGTGTGTTTGTGCACGGTGATGGACTGGCATGTCATTTACATTTAGCTAATGTAGTGTGCCTGGTGCTGCTGAGATAGGCTTAGACTACCCAAAGCATCGAATTTAAGTTTAGTGAGTTTGGAAAAATCCACAAATGGACTGGCTCTGGTTGATTGATTAGGTTAAGATAATCTAAAATAGATGGTTAGATTATTATATCAATTGCTTTTTTATATTCAAAACATCACAAACTTAGAAAACTATATACTGTACACTTAAAAATATAGCATCATTTTAATAAGTGCAAGAATATTCATTCAAACAGCAAAATAAAATGCTAAATACAAGAATACACTGCAATTATTATAGAGAAATTAACATACTGTGTATAAACATAAATCCACAGTTTTCCCTTTGAATCTTCTTCTAAAACTGTTAAAACCAACCCAATCAAAGTTAACACCGTCAAATACTAGGCATACTATAGTCCAGTTTCATAAAATACATTTGGCTTACTGCTTAACATTCAATTATTAGAACATTAGAAAATTTGTTATGAGAGAAAAAGTAGGATGAGAACAGATCTTTCAGTCCAACACACTTGTCCACCCTCTTCGCCTAGACCTTAAGTTGACTTTTAAAGGTCCCTAAAATTCTACTGTCCACCTCACTACTTGGTCATTTATTCCATGTGTCTCTGGGGTTTTTGTGAAGAAAAACTTTGTAACATTTGAGCAAAATCTTCCATTATCCAGTTTCAAACTGTGTACCTGTATTCTTGTTGCAGAATTTATTTTAAAGTGACAACTGGGATCCACTGTACTCATTTTTTACATAACTATAAACACTTTGATCATGTCTCCTCTTAATTTCTATCTTCCTAAACTGAAAACTCTCCTCATAGCTCATGCCTCTTACTTCTGGAATCAGCCTAGTTAATCTCCTCTGGACTTTCTCCAGTGTTGCTACATTTTTTTGTCATATGGAGACCAAAACAGCACACAGCACTCCACACAAGGCCTCACTAGTGTGTTATATAATTCAGCATAACCTCTCATTACGTGTACTGCACACATCGGGGCACTATACAGCCTAACATCCTATTAGCTGTCTTGATTGCTTGTGTTCACTGCATGGAAATAGATAATGATGAGTCCATAAGATGTACGTTCTTATAAGGTGTATATTCTAGTTTGAGATCCCCTGTTGTGTATTTAAATCTAAACAAATCTTAAGGTGTCTATATTGTGTGTGTGTGTATACCCTGACCCTAAACAAGTCACGTGGCCTACCTATTTCCCAAAATTAAATATGTGAATAATTATATTAATCTGTGACTTAAAAATGCTTTGTGTTGATATTTATCCTCCAAAGGTTTCTATGTACTGACAGTACGTACACAAACACATACAAGGCAAAGGTATGCAAAGAGTTAATTTATTATTTAGGTAACAAATTCAGAAGGGGGATAAGAAAAGGGAGAAAACAGGATAATTTATGAAATTCTGCTGCCACTCTTCTTTATCTGATAGAGTGGTTTGTCCACTTGATCTTTCTTCTTTTTTATCTCTCCTCTCTCTCTCTGTCTGTCATCTCTCTTGCAATCTACCACACAATCCTGCCCGTGAGCCAGAGCCACAATGTATCCCTAGACAAGCACTATGGGCACTTTTGCAGTGTGATGGCTTTAAATCTTCCTCTTTAGCTCATTCTGATCCACATCCTGGTATCACTTTATCAGATGAAGGGGTTGGGATTTATGAATTCTCAGGGCCACTAAGACACAGTGTTTTGAGGTACCGCCTAAGATGACTGCAGCTCTGAGTCATCTTTTAAAAGGCCAGGTCTTTTAAATACGTAAAAGAGGACATAATCCTTAACTGTCCATAGAACTTAGCCTCACACCAGTCCACTTAGACACCATCTTTAAAAAAGGGAAACATGGTTGTACTTTTTCTGACTTGGGGCCACATACTGCCTTTTTTGTGGCCACCTTGTGCATACTGTCAGAAGAGAACAGCTAATAGTAGCTGATCTTTCCTTAAGTAGTAGTGTAGTTACATTTTTCCAGGTTCCCAAAATCAGTCAGCTACTGAGATCACAAGGTATGATCCAGCAGGAGTTAAAGACGTAACAAATAAATCTCTCAGTCCAAAAAAGTTTGTTTTAAAAGTTTAGTGTAGACTTAATTAGGAACAAATCACAAAAATTCTGAAAAAAAGTTATTACACATGCAGAATAAATACAAAAGTGAAAAAACGGTTTCTTCTCTGTTTCAATACAATCTTAACTTTCTCGTGTTAAACTCCAGTTCCTTTCTATACTTATAAAGTCGTGCTATTTTTCTATGGCAAACTTACATAGGCTTCACTTTAGATAGATAGATAGATAGATAGATAGATAGATAGATAGATAGATAGATAGATAGATAGATAGATTTTAGTGTGCCAGTACGTTCAGTACTTTCATTATGTTCAATACGTTCTGTACAGTTTGAAGCTGTATGACCTCCATGCCTTCCAACTGCAAAGCAGTTCTTAAACTGAACTAGTCTGTAGTCAGAATATTAAGAAATAATAAGAATATTCCATTTACAGTGTAGCTTGTGGGAGTTATAATAGAATCTCCCATTTACCGTGCACATATATGTAGGTGAATATATTAACATAACTAAGAAAATACTTCTATCAATTTAATATAACCTCAGTTACTAACAAATTACAAGTAGTATATATGTCAATACGTTTATTTTAGAAAAGTGTAAGAGAACAGAAAAACGCAGAAAGAAGGTTGGGGTAACCTGAGTGTAAGAATGAAAAATAAAGTGGCAAAGAAACACAAAGTACTGAGAAAAAAACATACATGTCTTTGAAGAATAGAAAATGATTTGCTTCCAGTGCACCGATGTGATCACTCAGATGTGGGTTCCACCAATGAACACCAACTTCAAGCCCAGACGTTCATAATATCCCACCTGAGGAGGAAGGGGCGGGGCATGTGGTTCGAGTTCAGTGGATAATGACATAATCAGTCTTGAGCAGACTTAGTCTCAGAGGCGAAAGTGGAAAAGGGTTACTGACAGCATCCTCTCATGCTTGGAGGTTACACGTATTGTGGCCCTGTAGCTGCCCGCTACTCACTTGTGTCTGACAAGGAGTAGCTAAAAGCATGTTGAGGAAACAGACAATTCAGTCAAGTGTAATTCATCACTTTCTTTCACCCTCTGTCTTAATTCAGTTCATATTCATATTTTTAGGTGTTATTTTCACCAACACTTGGTTTCATTTTCATGGACATGAGTTTTTTATGTGAAAAGTATTTTTTATATGCCTACCACATTCTTTAGCTCATAAAACTTAAAATAAAAACTAAAAATACTCAAAAAAAATTGGAAGAAGCCATACCTTCTAGTTACAGAAATAATGGAGAAAAATGAGGCTAACCCTTGTGTCCCATGTGTTTCTTATACCTTTGAACTACAATATTTACAAAAGGAAATAATTACAATAAAAAGAGAAGTCTGATGCTCCAGTCCATACTGTCATGTTTTTAATTTAATCTTAATGTATAACAAAAATTCTTCCATGTCTAAATTATAATAGCTCTTATGCAATTCCAGCATTATAACTGCAGAGCATTTTTCATTTCAAATAATGATGGCCCACTTTATTCATCACATGTTTAAACTTTTCAGTCACTCAAAGCGAAACAAGTACACCTTCCCTTTACGGTGTGTGTTTGTTGAGCATATAAGCAAGAAGACTGAGATGCATCAAAGAGTAATGTACGCCATTGGTGTGTGGTCCCTTTGAGATGTAGCCAGCAATGTAACCACTTTCATGTTCATGCAGATTACAAGAAGAAGAGTGGTGGACACAAAGAAAACTTGCGTAACACCCGGGGGGCCGATAAGCTTTACTCTTCCTTAAAGCTTCATTTTGAAAATGTTACAAATCTATAAACATTAAACATCTCAGAAAAGAGTATTTGCAACATACAGTATTCTCCATCGTAATTTTAATTTTTTGTTGTTTCTAATTGAAAACATTTATGACCAGTAGATTTGAATTATATGCTTGTGACATTCATGTAGCATTTTGCATAATGTATCTACTCCCTGTATACTTTTATGCATGTTTGTTTGTGAATGAATGTATGCATATATATGGTGGATATAAAAAGTCTTCACTCCCCTGTTAAATTGGCATATTTTTGTCATGTACAAAATGAAACCATCATCAATCATTTTAGAGACTTTCCCACCTTTATGATGTAGCTACAACCACCTATACAATTTAGAGGCTCTGGGTGATGGTAATTACCCTTTAAACCGGGGTTGGTGCTGCATTGTAATGCCTTCCCTGTTTCTCCCTCTGCAGAAAGGAAGGCTGACAGCCACTCAACCACAGACGTCTCTTCCATTGTCCAATCCCATGGACCTGCCCCTTTTTGTTGAGTGACTATATAACCCAGGAATATCGTTTTGTCAGTTTGTGACCAATACCAAATATTATAATAAGCAGACTCTCAGAGAACAAATAACACTAAATTTTGATCTGTAATTAATTAATTAATGTAAGAAACATGTAAGTTGTAGTGCCCCATGTGAAAAATAATCCCACTTGTGCCTCCTTCATCATTCAGACATTTCCTGTAGTTATTTATCAGTCTCTGGCACCACTATAGCACTGTTTTTGCCCATTGCTTCTTAAGGAAATGGTTAACTTTGTGATATATGTGAATTTTCACCTGCTCCTTCCAAGTCCTACCGCAAAATCTTAGCAGGATTTAGGTCTGGAATTTACTGAGCCATTCCAATACTCTGAAGTGCCTTTCTTCAACCATTCTCATAAAAATGTGCTTGTGTTTATTAGATCATTATGCTGTATTTCTGCATAACCCAGCTCCACTTCAGCTTCAACTAATGAGCAAATGGCCAGAAATTCTCCAGATTAACCCTGAACAGAGTAACGTTAATAGTTCCATAGAGGTTAATCATCTAAGTACTGAAGCATTTAGTAACATCTCATCATAATCTCATCTCGTCTCATCTTATCATCTCAGACTGTTTTCCTGGTATGGGTCATGGCAGCAGCAAGCCAAGCAGGACAGCCCAGGCTTCCCTTTTCCCAACCACCAGGTCTTCCTGATAAACTCCAAGGTGTTCCCAAATTACCCAGGACATACAGTATAATCCCTTCAGTATATCGGTAACGTGTTCTCCCCTCAGAGGGATGTGCTCAGTACAGCTCCACATAAGCATGCTTATGACATGCCCAGATCACCTCAATAGGTTCCTCTTGAGATGAAGGAGCAGTAACTTTGTTCTGACTGCAGTAACTCTGAATTGCTGTGCTTCTCAGCCTATCAGCCCAGTAACGCTCTGAAGATGCCTCATTTCTGCTGCTCGTACTTGCAATCCCATTCTTTCTGTCATTAACCACAACTTTTGATCATAGGTAAGGATGTAGGTTGGCTGATAAATTGAGAGTTTTACATTTAGACTTCATTCCTGCTTCACTATTAAGGACCGGTACAGATCGCATAGAACAGCTACTGCCACTCCAACCTGCTTGTCAATCTCACGTTCCCTTCCTCCATTACTGTTAAACAAGATCCCAAGATACTTGAACTAAGGGCAGTTGTTCTCTCCTCACCTAGAGAGAGCAGTCCAAGAGAGAAGGATGACCTCAGAATTCGATCTCTGATCTTCATCTCTTGCGCTTCACACTTGGAAATGAATCACTTGAGTGCACGCTGAAAGTCATAGTCAGATGAGGCAAACAGGAAAACAACATCTACGTAAAACTACAATGCTATGCCTAGCCACCCCAAATGGATAGCCCTCACACCCTTGGTTGAGCCTTGATATCCTGTCCATGAAACCCACAATCAGGACTGGTGACAACACCCACAGTGACTGAATTTAAGTTATCAGCAAGTACTCTGCCACAGCTCTCATTGCATTCATATTGGAAAACGAATAACACACAAAAGCGGCCATGTTACCCTATATCCTTTCAGCACTTATAATGACACATGCCTAGGCCTTATGCTTTTTCCATATCTACAAAACACATGTAGACTGGGTTATCATGTTCCCATGCACCCTCCATGGAGCGCTGATCTACTGTTCTATGGCCAGGATGGGATCCACATATTTCCTTCTGTATCTTAGGCTCAATCATTAGAGACAGTCTCCCCTCCAATACCATGGCATATGCCTTACCAGTAAGGTTGAGGAGTGTGATCTCTCTGTAGTCGGTACACACTCTTTGATAATCTTTCTTAAATATAAGGAGCACCACACCAGTCTACTAGTCCAAGGGTACTTTACCTGCCTTTCATGTGACAATGAATGGACATGTTAGCCACACTATCCCAACAATGTCCAGTGCTTTAAGCATCACTGGTTGGATCTCATTCACCTCAGCAGCCTTACCACCATGGAGTCTTCAGACGACCAGCAACATATATATTTCCAAGTAAATAATATATAATAGTAACAAATGTCCAGTAGGGCAGAAATTCCATTTATGTATTTAAAAAGGTGGGTACGGCTACCCAATGTGCATCCCATGCTCGATATGCACTGCTTAGTCTGTTTTACTTTGGGATTTTAGTGAGACTAACTTTGTATTTATTAATAAAGAAAATATTGAGTTTTACATTTCAATTTTAAAAAACATTGAAAGAATAGGATTAATGGAAAGAAATTCATTCAAGTTTAAGGAAGAGAGAGAAAGAGCAAGCACATTGTCTCTCTAGGAATTTTTATATTTAAATTAAATTCATTAAAGGCAGTTTTGATAATATTTTGGTTCATTGTGATGCTCAGCTTCTTGATCAAAGAACTAATTAGAATTTAGGTTTACAGAGGCAATAAAGTCCTTGATATCCAAATAAATGAAAATACTATAAGCATCACACAGTATAAAATATCATTTTTATGTACTTATTCACTTCTGTTCAATCTATGTGCTAATTCCAATCACTGTATTAGGCAACATATTTTACCTGATGGTAGTCTCCTATATTATTTTATTTTAAATTTGTGTGAAAGCAGGTCATGTACTGCAAAGTTTCTATCATGTCAGTCTGTATGTTATCAGTGATAGAACTGAATGTTATCAGTTCTTATCACTTCCATATAAATGGTTTGGAAGGGACCTCATAACTTTAATTAGTTTATTATCATTGATGTAATGATTAATACTGATATTTTGATGCATTAAAAGCAAAAGAGTGTTTACTGAAGTCTAAATAATAGTAATGTAATTCTGATTATGGATCACAGATTGCAGATTAGTAGTTTTCATTATAGTAATCCACATTCACACTTGGTTCATTTGTCAGTCCAGCCCTGTTTATTAGATAGATAAATGGCATAATATGGAATATTGTATGTTTATATGGTGACAACCTACTTGAAAAAAAGAAGACAGCAGTGAAAGCTAATTGAGGCTTAGCCAGATAAACATTAAAAGTCGGAAAGAGAGTGAACTACTGACTCCAAACTGACCCTGTGAGACAAGAAGTGCCATGGCACCAATCTGATTTTTAAATTTGAAGGTTACATTACAATTGTATCATTGCATTTTCCAGTAATAACTAAAAAACAGAAGATGACCCATTTTGCGGATTCATCTTGTAACAATTGTCTACACCAAAGTCCTCTCAGGTAATGTAATAATTTAAACATACTTGCTATCTCTTGTCCTTCGTGTATTTTTAGCGCCTTTCATGTGTATTCATGTGTGTCTGAAACTCTCTTCACCGTGGCTCTCTTTCTTCTCGAGGGTGTTCCAGTAAAGATTGTTTCACAGACTGTCATTATTTTTGAGGTGACTTTCTCCCCTCCTGTTTTATACTTTCCATCTTTGAAGGCACCTCTCTGAATGTGCACCTTTACTCCTCCTCACGCATCTCACACTTGCACTTCCTCTTTTTTCGCATCACCAAAACCAAACTGACCAATCATATTGCTCTGAGGGACTGGACAGATAGATCCTAGTATTTTATTATATAGTAGATAAGTTAAATTTGTTTTATCGTATAAATATTTTTCAAGCTCAGAATATTATTTGAAGTATACTCTGAGCATAAAAATGGCAGCCTTCCTCGTTCTTAAAGTTAGTTTTTTTTTTATTTTAAATCTTACTCTTAAAAACTGAATGTTTATTTCTAGATAGAAATTCAGCAGCTTCAAATCTGTACAGAACACTTAAAAGTTTTAACTGGAGTGGAAGCTTCTTTATTTTTTTGCAGACCCCAATGTAATTATGAGTTTTTAATATTTTTTAACTACTCAAAAGTGGTGAAACTTTAATATTAAATATTAATAACAGTAATAAATAGGTGTGATGATCAATGCTGCCAGAGTGTTGTTTTTTCTTTATGAACCTGAGCATAGGCCCATTATTATTTATATAAAACATTTTTTAAGTAATATTCACTTGTTCCTATAAACAGAAAAATGAATGCCTGAAACTTTTAGTTAGAAAAAAAACAGACAAATAAGAATTACTATGCAGTCATGCTGCAATTTTCATGAAAGCGTGTGAGAGGTGGAGAAAATGTGAAAAGGGAAACTGACTGGGCCCACGCAATGTAGAACCGATCATATTATCCGCAAGAAAATTTGTATTGGATTAGAGGAGCTGAAAAGCAACCTGCATAAAGATAACAGAAGCACAAAAATAACAGAAAGATAGAATTACATGGGATCTGGCAGATGCCAAGAGAGGGACGACTGGAGCAGGAAGAACAATAAGGTGAAATACAGATTCATTTAATTTCTATTTTATTTGGTGTTATTCCACTTGAATCTCATCTCAAAGCATTTCAAAATAGGGTTGTCACAACTTCATCATTTATAAACCTTCTTGTCTCGTTGAGGGTGTCCTGCATGTGTGACTGGGGATAATTTTTCAGAACTTGAATGAAATAAGCAACAGATCTCCAAGGGGAGAGGGCAAACTGTGTCTTATCGTATCTTCTCTTTCCCCTAAAACACTAAGAAAGGGCCCAATGATGTCTCTCATGTCATGTCCTGAGCAGTTGGGTCACTATAACATGGACTGCCCCAGAAGTATCTTAGCCACATATTCATGAATGAAAAATATTGTATTTTAACTTTTCACAGAACTAATCCTAAAAGCTTGATTTATGAAAGAAGAAAACACTTATTCAAAAATCAAGCATTTGAAAAAAAATAATAAACTTTTTAATAGTACATCAAACTTATGTACCACAGAACTAAGAGAACTACATGTATGCTGTGACTTGGGATTGAGTGAATTCTGGGTAAGACTGCATGCTGTTTGCTTTATGCTCTCATGTGAAATTACAAACTTCCACTTCACCCCCTCCGTTTTTGGCACTGACAAGTGGCAGCCCAAGGCTGTTAATTTGTTTAGTTTATGATACACTTTTAGCATCACCAGCAATGTGAAGTGAACAATATTTCATTCTAAAGTGGCTTCTCCTTTGAGACCATTCTTTGATCATTCTAATGCAGGGAGTCTCACTCCTCACTAAAACCCAGGATGTAAAGGTCATCTCTCTGGATTAGGGAGCTTTGCTATATGCCTCCGCTGTTAGCGACATTTCATTTGTTCATATATTTTTTTTAAATGAGCTCAAAGTTTTCCTTTGATTTAAATATATCATTGTTTTTCTCAGTCCTACCCCCTCATCATATCTTCCTTTTTTAATTCTCACTTGCACCTTGTGTTGCAAACCTTGGTCAAGAGGTTAGATAAACACAGCTGTGGCTTCCTTAACGGTCTAGACAGTGATACTATGTCTATCAATGTTGTGCCGACGGAGCGTCAGGCTTTTTAGCTGGAGAGGTAAAGAATTCCTTAAGTGGGCAAGATCTATCTCGTTTGTAGACTTTTGGAAATTAATTGCCCTGCCCCATTTTAAAAGCCATCTTAGCAATTTACACTTTGGTTTAAGCAGTTGGAATTAATAAAGAATGATAATGATCTGAGCATTCATAATTCAGTAGTGCTTTCGATAACTTCATGATTCATGGGAGTAGAGATTTACCGATAATCGGCTAATTAAACAAGATTAGCGAAGTTTGTCAGCTGGGAATATTATACTTGGCATTCTCATTTTTTTCATACAGGACTTAAGGTTTCCCCATCATGCATTGCAACATCAGCACACCAGCCTTACACAACTCATTGGATCAAAATGTGTCATAAACATGTTGATTTGGAACCTTTTAAAAACACCCAATGTAAATAAAGCATTCTTCTTATGATCAAAACTAGTAATATTTATTTACATGTAAAGTTCATGAAGCAGAATAACAAAGGCAGTAAATAAAAATAAAAAAAAAAAAGCAAAAACAGAACCGTCTTCCTTTTAAGCTTTAATATGCACATACCTGTATACTGTGAATGAGATATGCTTGCCATTAGCTCTTACCTCTTCTTGGCCCTAATTTGCAGTGAAATCCTAGTCTTCATGCTCTTAACCTCACTGTGAACCAAACAAAGTCCACCTAACGTTTTGAGCTAAAGAAGATGCTCTGGCTATCATCATTTAGTGGTTACAACAGGCCCACACATGAAATGCTCTTCCAATATACTTATATAACTGGATAAAAACAATAAGATTGTATGTGTATATACTGTATAGCTATCTCTTTTTAAAGCCACTTTACAAGGTTAAAATGGTGTTGCCAATTTAAGGATTAAGGATTTAACAGGGTATAAGAAAAAAGAAACGAGTCCAGTTTGCAAGCAAAAACAAGAGCCCATGTTCTATAAGGAATGCCAAGTCCCCAGTTAACAATGACACTTGATCATTCTGCATATATTGCCATTCATTCATCCCTTGAATCTACATAATGGAATTCAGTATCTATCTATCTATCTATCTATCTATCTATCTATCTATCTATCTATCTATCTATCTATCTATCTATCTATACAGTATTTATGAGACACAGTTTTTGAACCCTTTGTAATTTTCTGAATTCCTGCCAATGTGCTCTGGTCTTCATGTAACTGATAATAGTAAATAAAAGCATTATTATACAAATAGCACATCTGCAGTTAAACATTGCCATATCTTTATTAAGCACATCATAGCGCTCACCATCAAGAATCAAAAATGTGTGTGATCTCTTAGGTGTTATATCTGGTAGAATCTTTTTTAGCAGCCATAACAAAACCCCTCCAGTTGCTGCTATTTTCTAAAGCAGCTTCTTCCTTTACGAGATTGCAGAGAGCTAGACATAGTGGACTGTACAGTTTATATCTGGAATAATGCTGTTCAGGCAAATAGAAGATTTAACATTTAGATCTGCAAGAAGCTGTTGTTAAAGTTTATTCATGACAAAATAAATGTTCAAGTACAGGGCATATAAAATATAAAGCATTCATTACGTACTGTATAAGCCCAAAAATATTTTTCATTGAGCCCCTTAGATTTTAAATGTTTTTGTTTTTTGGGTTTTATTTCACTGATTGTGAAGACAGAGGTAAGAGCATTTTGTTTTCACTGCCATCACATCACTCAATTACAACTTCACTTTAGAAATATTTATATGCCTAACAATTCCTTTGCATTTATTTTTTGAAAGATTTTTAACCTTTGAGTAATAATTGCAACAATTTTGCAGCACAATGGGACTTACTAAGCCAAGTACAATTTGTGCAAAAAACATATTTTTCCTGACATGATACCACTTATAACTATTGGCATCAAATTTAACAAGAAATTCCAGAAATTCATAAATTAAAATGTCTGAAAGTGAAGACAAATTAGAGTAAAAACCTATAATAAAGGTTCTTCAGAATACTACTTTTAAATCAGAATTTTATTTAAACTTCCTTGAGGGTGAGAAATTAAAGACGAGTGACTCAACTGAATGGCATGAGTGAAGCAAGTGGGCAAAATTAACATTCTCTGGTAATTCTGTATATCCAGTATAAGCCACATATGACGTGTGTGTGTGTTTGTGTGTGTGTGTAGCAGAGAATATAATACATGTAAATATTTTATCCTGCTTGGAGTATATTCATATGTGTACAGAAAAATGTGTGTATGCACTTTAAATGTATATTGTATTGTGCAGTCGATACATACAGTATGAAGATTTCATAATGTATACAGTCTGTGTTTGTGTCATAAGCTCATTATATGTGTATCTATATAGTATATATAATACACTGTGTATGTGATATTTTGTATATGATGAAAAGATTAACTTTTATTTCCATAATGAAAATAAAAGAAGGTTAAAGACAAAATATTTTAGCTTTATAACCTTCATCAGATGCCTGACACAGCCATACACTAACTGCAATATGTATTTACTGTGTATACACAATATACTGTATCCATTAAATATTTTGTATACTCTCTCTATATATACAGTATATAAACATATACTACATTTATACCTTATGCATACTGTACAATATATGCTCATGAGTGAACATTGTATACTAAACTAGTTAATTATTCGCTATATGTACCACAGCTGCAGTCTAAGAAAGGATTCAGTGATATTTTTGAACACTGTGGCTTCCTCCTTACTAGTTTAAGCATTAGATGTTTTATTACATATTCTATTTAGTTTGAGAGCAGTCATAGAATCATTCAACTTACTTCACTGTAAAGTTTAAATTGTGTGTTGTACTAGAAATAGATTGAACATTTAAATTGTCTGTCGAATTTTCATGTTTATTAGATGCATCAGGGTAAAAGTGGCTTTAAAAATGCATGGAGGAACAAATCCAATGTGTGCATATAATAAGCGCCAACTGAAGAAGTATTTTTAATAACATACTATATTTTCTCCTTTGAAAAAGTATTTTATAAGATGGAAGCCAAAAAAGGTAAAAGTAGATTTCAATTTAGTGGAGACTTTAACTCTCTTTGATAACATCTCTGTTCCGATTGAAAGATCAGAAATATTATTTTAGATATAATTAACATGTGAAGTAACAATTAAGTATGAAGAATTTTTTTGTGAAGAGCTCAGATATTTGTAATTTGCTTTCAGCAAACTGGGCTTGTGTAGAAGTTTACTAGGCTAATTTCAGCCTACATACAGAAATGGTGAAGCCTTCTGAAATATGTTTTGTATGATTATCTTTCTCTTTCTGTGTTATTCCAACCGATCTACTAGGATAAGCTTTCGGCCCCCGTGACCTCAGTCTGGATAAAGCAGATTTACAAGTGGATAGATGGCTAGATAATAATCTTTTCTTTAAGTAATTCATGATTTTTTGTGCTTCTCTAATGTAAAGTATTAAGAAAAGCAGAATGTCTCGTAACGTAGTCTGTGTGTATAGAGACCCATCGACGAGCATAAAGAAAGTTTGAGATAAAAGTGTAGTTGAAAATTAAGGTATGTACTGAAGTAGATAAATGATATGATTCATCTGAAATAATTTGAATCTGAACATTTAATTATTCAGACATTCTGTGTAATTAACTTTTATACTTACTAATTTAATGCAAACTTTTAAAATAAATGTGTTGTTTGACTTTGAAATAAAAACAATTATTTCCTTTTAATTATTGTATGAAAATAGACAAGGATTCATAGGCATGCTTAATGAAAAAGACATTAGATCTGTCAAGAAGATGGATTAGTAAAAGTCGCTCTGAATTAAGAGATCTGCTAAGCAAATACACGTAAATGTAACGAAGAAAGAAAGAAAGAAAGAAAGGGAATTTTTCAGCAGCAAATTTTTAATAGCATTAAATGTGCTTAATGAGACACCAACACAGACTGCCGTTTCATTGTGATTTGATTGTGCAGTGCATCCCACTAAATCAAACAAAAATAGACAAAAATAGATTTTGTGCGAATACAGAAAATAATGGGAAAGAAATATTCAGAAGTGAACTGTGAAAATCCTCCACTTTCAATGGTAATATTGGTTTTTTTAAGCTCATGATTCACTCACCTGTATTTCGGATAATATTTTGGCACAGGAGGTGGCAAATTCTTTGGAATCCTCGTTTATGTGACACCATTCTACATATAATTTATCTCTGTGTAAAAAAAATAAAACACACAGACAAATGGATAGTCTGGTGCCAAGGCGCTCAAAAAGATATAGTGAGACATCAAAGCTGTTCCTTGCACCTCACAATAGCCCCAGACTTTATAAAAATGTTCTATCTTGGCGTATTGCACAGAGCATATGATCTGTTATTTTTTTATTTTTTTCGTCTGACTCCTTTAGCTTCTCGGCTGCAGCTTGTACACATTAGATGAATAGTTCAGAAAAGGCCTCTCCAGGTTACAAGATTAATTGCCAATGTCTTGAACCGGTTCTAGCATTTATAAAATATGACTGTATTTCTAAAAAAGAAGTTGAAAGTTCATTTATCATGAAATACAATCACTAAATATGACATAGAGGCCTGAAGTCCCCAGTACACTCAGGGAAGGTCTTGGTAACTGAGAGGCACTTAAGTCCAATCCTGACCTTGCAAATCTGACAAAAAATTGTCTGCCAGCTAAAAGTTGATGTGTAGACCTTCGGATAAACCTGTCTGTTAAATTAAAAGCTTAATTGAGAATAGAGAATTTATCTTTTAAATAATCCATAAGCAGCTTACATAAAAGGGTATTTCAAAAATTTCAGAAAAGTGCATCATATATGAAGTTAGGGAATATCGTTTTAAGATTGTAGGACACTTTAATGCCTTTAGAAATCCAAATCCTTGAAATTTCACCCAAACCATAAAAAGAGCAAAGCAGTAGGCAAAGAAAATGCTGTGAACGACAGTGAAAAAGTGAACTCATTGACAGCTTTTCTTTTCTGCAGGATTACTCGAAAGTTATGTGCATTCTTCTCCTCAGAACTCTTAAATACAGAGATGTGCAATCAATCAGATCTTTCTGAAATTATACATGAAGTAAAATGTTATTGTTAAAAGTTTTTATTTAAAATACATATCTGTTGTCTAAAAGCTGAAAACAAATGTGGTTGGTGCTAAATGCTTTCATCTGTATGGTGCAAACAAATGTTAGCCGTGTAGTAAAGCCAGTGGGCTTATTAACGTGACATAATTGTTATTCATATTTATTTATGAGCATTTATTATAAACACATTGTTAATTAAAATGGAAAATAAACCGCAAAAATGTCTGGAGAAATTCATTATTGGGTTTCCAAAATTACTTGCCTGTGTTTAAAAACAATGGAAAAATACTTTTAAATTTAGTGATTAGTGGGATGGAGATTTTGTGTTAAAGGAGATGATTCATGTATTTAGGGACTGAAACGTCACAGCTGAAAGGACCTGGGAGCCTTTTTTTACCCTAGTCATTGTCTTTTTGAAGCTTGTACATTCTCTCCTCTTTCTTTAAATACTCGGATTTGCTCACACATCCCAAAGATATGCAGGTGAGGTCACTAGCATGATTAAGAGTGGGTAGATGTTTGCATGAAAGTGTCCTGTAATGGACTGGTGTTCCATCCAGGGGTGGTCTGAAGATGACAAGATAAGCTTCGCCTTTCTGTGAGCCAATGTTGCAAAGAAGCAGCTTTACACTTTGGATGTGGGCTTCATTTAAAGTATACACAGGGAAGTGTCTGCGTGGCTTTCAATCAATTCCCTTTCATTTCTTTATTTAACTTCTCGGTGATATATATCTCCAAAGTGAATCCCCTTACACTCAAATGATCTATTGCTCAGCTCTGTGTACATCTTTTGCTTCAGGTCATTTGCTTTATAAATTTTTAAACCCTACTGTAATGTAGTACAATCGTTTTTTATAGAGTCGTAAAACTTGAAAAGATTACTGTAATTTCTTAACATTGTGCTTTGAGGGCAGAACATCTTCTTTTAATCCTTTTGGTTACAGTACCTGGTGGTGCCAAATTTACCTGATAACCTGTGACAATCAGCCTTTAGCGCATTCCCAGAATCTGTCACTAAATATGCTCCTGCCTGTTGCTTTTCCTGAGGCAGATACATTTTCCACAAATATTCAGCACTGCATGTTTAAATAAGAGCCCCCCACAATTAAGTGTTATTAGAGATGAGTCTATGCTCTTTGATAATCATTGATATATCACCTTATTGGTCAAATTTAAGTAAGCTCTGCCTGTAGGCTTTTGATTTTTTTTTTTTTTTGTTCCTTTTCATGCACCACATAGTCTGAACATGGCTTTTAAATGTAAGCAGCACACAACCCAGCCTTCTACACATTTTTGTTTCTATAACTGATCTTATTAGAGGTCATGGTCATGCAGAGGTTATCCTGACAGTGACAAGAACAAGGCAGAATCCTACCTTGAATGGGAGGCCAACTGTTGTAAAAATCACATGCAATATTTCTTATCTCGAGTCATTACTCACTATGGATCAGTGGTAGGCAGAGACCCTCAACAGGCCCCACTGATGTACAAGTTTCATTGCTGATGTTTTGAAATAGAAAGTAGAATTTTACGTATTAAGATTTTTTCCCTTAAATTGTTCAATATGTTTTCAGTGGGTTTCATTTTAACGGTTTTTCAATGCTTCAATCACCTTTTCCATGAAAAGTAGTAAAGTGAAGATGCTGGTTTCTTTAAGGTGTAGCCATGGTTAACAAGAAGATTAAGGCAATGGGTGTGCCCACAATGAAAATATACTCTATGCAAAAAAAAGATTATTTAATTTGAAGGGTGCTGATTGTCTAGGATATTCATTGTGGACTCATTTTGACTTCTTTTCTTAGGTCTGTCATTACCCAGTATAGTTGTTATATGTAATAAGTGTTATACAGGGTGGCGCAGGCAGTCAATTGACATTCAATGCATGAATAAACACATTACAAAATACATTTAATGATGAAATGTATTGCACAGGATTTGCATTTAAAGATGGTAATCAGTATTCATTCAATATTCCTTTTATGTTTTGAAGAAAACATCATGAAGGTGTTGTCCGTTTCTCCATGAACATTCTGACAGCCTGTTGTGGAAATTCTGTATTGCCCGATGTAACATGTCAAGAGGAACCAGCGATTTCCTCTTCAGTCCTCCATTTTGGTTCAGCAATGGTTACAGGACGTGGGTGGTACACTTGGCTTTTAAGATGTCCCCACAGAAAAAAATCACAAACAGTGAGATCACGATTGTCAGACAGTATGCAAAGTGGCTCCACCTAGGGACTTCTTTTTTAAGGCTGAACCCGTTTCTTTGAAATTAAACACCCATGTTATAATTGTATGAGCAGATGGGATATGACTGGAAATAATGCCGAAACTCCATTTGCGCAGCAGTCACACTATCACCATTCTTATAAAAGGCTTTCTCAGCGAACACTTGTTGTGCACCACTCCACTGCTCCATTACAACTAATGGCAAGGGGTTCTAAATGAGGTTGCATTGGTCCCAAGCAACTGCTGACCCCCAGGGTCGCATAGTTCCAGAATGTCCCATTTACCTGCGTCACATTATACCTAATACTATGATCACACAGTGGGTTGCTACATTATAGAGTTTGGACTCTGCTTTTCTGGTCTTCAGTATGCAGTTTGCATTTTCTTCTTCTCGTCCTTATGAGTTTCCTGCCATAGTTTAAAAAAATAATTTAAGAATTTAGAATAATTAATTTAGCCCAGGATGGATGTATGGTATGTCAGAGTACCTCCTCGTGCCATAGACTGCAGGGTTGGTGCTGCCGTTTCACTCAGAGTTATCAGACCACTGAGAGCTGGCAGATCTTCATTCTCCATGGGCACTCTCTCTGTCCTTTCTGTTGGGTATTTGGCTTTAAATCATCAAGGAGGCTTTGTGCCTGTGCAAATAGATGCAATTGTTTAGTTACATTATGAAAAGGAGGACTGGAAAAACTGAGTCAGACAGAAGAAGGATGTGGAGTCATAGTCAGATGCACAAATGTCAGTATACTAATTGGGGAAAAAACAGAAATCTGCCAGAATGTGTTTATGAATTACATTTATTTTCATTAATTATGAAGAATTTTTTTGACATTTCATTTTTTGTAGACATTCCTGTGGTGCTTTGTGATGATGTCATTCTGTGTTTTTACTTCATATTTTGGGTCTGTGAACAGATTTTCTGTTGAGAAATTCTCCTAAGTGCCAGTTGATGTCATGTACATGCAGTACCCTCTTGTATGTTTTTGTGCAAAAATAAAGTAAATATTCCTTATACTTTAAATACTTAAAATAATAATTTTCTTTAAAATTTTAGATATTAATTAACTAATTCCATGGGAATGATACTATATATAATATATATATACACTGTAAGCCACTGGTGGGCGTATTGCCACCCTAACCCCCGACACAGACGGGGAGGGCACAGGTTCAACTTGACACCCGTGTTTATTTACAGTTTGACCAACACCGCAATACACAGTCCATTCCCTTCCTTACAGCCAGTCCTTCCGCCTCCGCTCTTCCTCAGGCTTTGTCCACTCCTTCCTCCTGACTCTGGCCCCTCAATGGTGGGATTGGCCACTTTTTATAGGGCACCTGGAAGGACTCCAGGTGCCTAACAAGCTTCTTCCGGCCACACTTTCAGGTGTGGCAGAAATGTGTCCCTGAAAAGGTCCATGCGCACCCATGCGGTTTCCACAAGTTGCAACAGGGCTGAGCTACCATGCTCCTAACCTGTGGCCCACTGGAAACCAAGAGTGCTGCCCTCTATCGGCTCGGGGAACAAACTGTCTTGAAAATACTCTCTCACCTGGTCCTTCCACACTCTGGGCGTCCTGGCTAGGTAAGGATTCTGACCATCCCCACAAAATATATATATATACAGTACTTTTTTTTTTGTTGTTGTTTTTCTGAATATAAGATCACAAAATTGATTGACCACTGCCTGTCTTATGGATGTAATTTAATTGTATTGTGCTCAAACCTCTGCCATTCTCTGTCAGCAAAATGGTCTTTTTCATGGAGATGTTCTCAATAGTTACAGAACCAGGGCTGACACATGGGATGAAATGACAAGGTGATCACCTCGGGCTGCATCTTCATACAAGAGTATTGTATTGAACTGGTGTGGAACATTTTGGGAGATTACTGGTGAGTGGCCCCAGAAAACGACCATTTGGCTCCTTTGATACCAATTATTCCTTACCACTCATGTCTTTAATGTCGATATGTGCTCCCAGCTGCTTTAGCCTTTTTTTTTTTCGCATACACATGCTCTGCCTAACTCCACCAACCTGGAGTTAGAAGTAACCCGTGTGCCACATTATTCCCCAAGCGCTCCGACCTAAGGGCAGAGACCAAATGTAAAGCTCACGGACGGTGATGTATCTGGCATGGTGGACTCTAGCAGCTGGGAGGCATAATCAAAGTGTTCTTTCTGCAATCCCATTTACCTGCTGCTCAAGGGGCTACTTCATAACCAGCTTCTCCAGGTACTCCTGCTCCCTTTGGACAGTCTGTGGCCACCTGAGGAGTATGTCCTTCATAGGCCTGGACCCTGAGCTTGGTACAGTATTTTTTACATTAATAATAATCATAATACAAAAAAATAAAAAGCTAAGTATGAATAGCAAATGTTACATACTGTACATATAAGTACGATATTTACATACTGCCTTTAAAAATTATAAGAAATATTTTCATTTGGAAATTTTCAGATATCTGAGAACTGTAATTTGCACTGCTATGCTGCACTGTGAGCTTCTGAGCATCATAACAGCACATACGCATTTCAAAGCTACAAGCAGATAATAGCGGCTTGTTTTTGATTTAAACATATTGTATTGTGTAGACATTATCGTTTCTTAAAATTTTGTTATTTCTGGAATGTTATTACGTCACATGTATGATGCCTGTTAAATATCTCTTACTTTTGCATGGTGTGTGTTTAATTAGAAAAGGAGAGAACCTTTTACCTTGCAGGACAGAGTATTTAGAAATGTATGTGGAATGAGCAAAATAGCCAAATTTTATTTTGTATTCAGTTTCACAAATGTAAAACTCATTTAAAAGGGAAAGAATTTATACACTTTTATTGCTTTTAATGCATCTTTGGTGTTTTATTGATTTTAAGCTAGTCCTTTTAATTCTTCCACATTTATTCCAGATATAACGTTTTTTATTTATCTTTTTACTTGTGGTTCTGACATTGCACAGTACTTTATTGTGGGAGTATTGTTTTAGTAAGCCTGTATATGGATTAAGTATATCGACTCATGCCTTGTCTCAGATGGCACTATTTAACTCACCGGTCCTGTGCAGAACCAAAATACAATGGCACAAAAAACATGCATGAATCTAGGCACAAACAATCCAGAAAGGCAAAGAGAAGTTAAATACTGTCAAAATGAATCGGATGTAGTCTGAGTCTTAAGGGAAAGCTACATGGAATGCTAGCAAGTTGACTCAGCAATAGAGCGCCTTAAGAATTCAAGGAGTCCCTTTAAATAGTATCATAATTAGGCTAAAATGGGTTTCATGTCATGGCCAGATAATTGCTGTGACTAAACACTCATAAGCAAGAGGTGTGGCAATCAACTTCTGGGGTGATATTCAATGGTTCACTTCTGGGACTGACTTCAGTTTGCTGCCATACACTTGCTTTCAGAAAATGTATGAAAACTGCCTTTAATAACTACTATGATGCTGAAAATGAAATGATTATGTTTGCCAAATACACAAGCAAGTTGCATTTAACTTGAAAAAATGAATATAGGGCAAAAGTACCAGATGTCATCTTTTATTTCTTTATATATATTTTGTAGTATTTTACAACAAACATGTGACTTACTCTAAAAAAGCAAAAGCATATCTGCACAGTAGTAGTCAGAAAAATGAGGACTTTTACCTCTTTTCCACCTCAGCCTTCCTTCAATTAGATTAAGCAGGTTAGGTTTGATAATGGACTGATGTACGCATGGTTCACCAAGTGAGCAGCATGGTGATTACTTTTGGGAACACCACTGCTTCACTGCACTGCTGTCCACACATCCCACTCTGGTCATTTTCTGTATTAGATGTGCATATTGTCCCCCGAGTCTTTGTGAGGTTTTTCTACACGTACTTTGGGATGAGGGTCTAGGACTCCAGGATGCTCGATAAGCAGATGTGTTTGGTAGCTGAGTGAATGGGTATCAAATACTGCTTGCTTGCTTACTTGTAAACAAAAAAAATATATAACAACATTCTCAAATCCTCTAAATCTAATTCAGAGGTGTCAAGGGAGGTAGGACAAGGCACAAGGCAAGAAACACCCAGAGAGCTAATTTGGATCTATTGCTTCACGTACATCTTTGGGGATGTGGAAAGAAAACTAGAAATGTGGGGAACGTGCAAAATCCACACCGACAACCCCTGGGATTCAAACCCAAGATTCTGAATCTAAAAGGCATCTATGGTTACCACTGTGTGCATCTAAAAAAAAAAAAAAACAACTTTAAATTCAATGGAGTGAACATTGCTCTAATGTTTGAAGACATCCATTCAATTCTGCAGTTAAGTGACTTCTTCAGGCTGTGGACTTTTCAACTGGAAACACCATAAACAATTTACCTCAGATCACAGTATTGCATATGTTAAAACAAGCTTGTGGACATATTTTCAGTAATTATTAGGGAGTGGCGGCAAATGGATTTTATAATATACTCTGTACTAGAAAAGAGAACAAAAAGATATCGTACGAAGTGCTTAGACTGAAGGGAAAAGTAAAGAAAGGAGTAGACGACAGACAACTTAAACTGGAATCTGTTCTAGATGGTCCGTTGAGCCACTTTGAGCAGATGGACATTTAAATTTTATCAATTTAAAGTTTTGCTTTCATTAAAATTTTAAATGTACCTTTAGCTCTTTGGGGAATTTAAGTGACTAAAGTGAATATTGAAAGTGTACTGCAATATGTGCTACTAATTTTTTGTTGATATGCATTTTAGGGTTACAGCGATATAAGCATCAAAATTAAGAATAAACATGACCTTAGAATGTGTCTTTTCAGTAAGAGAATCAAACTTTCACTATGGAAATGTGCTTTATTCCCCTTTGTATTTACATTTTGTAGTGAAGAATATTCAGTTACAGTAAATGAACTAACATATAAATGTTGACAGAAGTAGAAAAAGGCAAAAGCACAGCTTTGAACATTTGGAAAATACCGGATTCATTCACAGAAAAAATGTATACCAGCAATAAAATAAATCATTAGAATTCCATATTTTAGCTAACCTAAGAATAGTTGATCCTGGAGGAGAGGAAACAACACTCCACTTTATACAGATCCTCTAAATAGATTAAGATAAATAGATAAATAGATAGATAGATAGATAGATAGATAGATAGATAGATAGATAGATAGATAGATAGATAGATAGATAGATAAAGGCACTATATGATAGATAGATAGATAGATAGATAGATAGATAAAGGCACTATATGATAGATAGATAGATAAAGGCACTATATGATAGATAGATAGATAGATAGATAGATAGTTAGATAGATAGATCGATAAAGGCACTATATTATAGATAGATAGATAGATAGATCTCTTGAATCATTAGTGGTCTTTACTAAACAAACACTATATTTTAGGTATTTTAGTACCTATTTTAGTTTTTGTGTATGTAAAGTTAATTCACCAATAATAAAACTAATTAAAACTAATAATAAAAAACTTTCACATGATAAAATATTATAAAAACATTAAAAGAAAAAAACTTTAAAGATTCAAACCTAAACTTTGTTTATTGAACAATCTTTAAAAAAGATAGACTGGTTACAAGATCTACTGGTTAGACTGGTTTAAATTGTGGCTTTAAGCCTGATAAAAAGGTGCTGAAAAACTAAAAAAAAATCATAATGTAAAATTATAAAATAATACAAAGCTACAGTTTAGTAACATATTAACAAAGGATTTACATACTTACTATACTATACTTACTAATCAGGGAGTGATTTAATTGAGCAACTTTTTATATTATAAATTCTCGGCCTTTATTTTGCAAACTTTTGAAATATAAAATAAGTAAGTTTTCAAAAGCTGGTAAAACAATTAGGGACGCCAACACTGTCTTTCCTCTTCATTACTGAGTGAGATTCTAGCATATATTTACTTTATGAATAATAAATCTTAATTGCAAAAAGAAACCTAGTATATTGCATTATCTTTTCAAAAGTAATTATCATTTTTGGGTAAAGTTGTTCTGTTTTTTTTCCCCAAAGTGTATTTGCTGTTTTTTAAAGGAATAACTTCTTCCACAGTGTGAGAAAAAGTTTTGATTATTCCTTGCATATTTCTAAAAATGTTGCATGAATTTTTCATGTAAAGAAAAGAACATCACATCTCAGAGCTACACCATTTTTTTTTAACGTAGTAACAAAAACGTAACGTAACATCTGAATGCATAAAACAGAAGAAGAGCCTTTAAGAAGTGTTCTCCTTATTGTTATCAAGTCGGCGTTACCATTCGATGGGACTCAGGCAGCCATGTGCCCTAACGTACCAGTGAGCGCGCTCTCTTCAGAATATTACAGTTAATGACACTTCCACACCCTTCAAAATATAAAGTGACTCTAACAGTAAGCTTTTGTGCAGTTTGAAACACACTCCTTAATATTTCCATTGTAACTTAAGGTTGTATTAATTGTAGACATATTTTCTTACATAGATGTCATTCATTTTTTAAACTCACCAGTTGAAAACATATACTAAACTAATTTAGAGTATCCTGTTAATAAATATTTCCAAAGAAATTAGCATGCACAGAAACAAATTAAAGTATTTTAAAAATCAAATATTTCCTTGTGCACTGCTTTGAAGATAGGATAAATACGTTGATGTCTGTTTTAACTTTAGCTTTAATACTGCATTGCACATACGTTCATAATGTCAAGTTGTTTTTTTAAGTAGTGTTTAAAGACTGTAAGACTAATGGGGTTCTCAAAAAAATGAACAACCAAAAATTGGGTAAGCAAACCACCAAACTTGATATTTTCAAGAAGAGACATCCAGTCAATCTGCTGGTTCTTTCAGAATTTTTGAATGCTCATAACTGGCCCGTCAATCCCCACAAACCCACTCATTTAACAAATCTCTACGCTGTTATTCATTGTAGCCTTGTTGTTCAGCCGCTGGACTGTAAAGGCCAAGGCTGATGGTTCAGTCCTCAGCACTGACTAACTGGGTAAATCTCCTCTCCTGCCAGTGCCCCGATGTAGAAGTGTGAGAATATCTTTACTCTTGTACCCATAAAGCACCTTGGAATGACACTCACTATTAAAAGGAAGAAGAAACATTTTGTATTAAGCGACTCTTAGAAACAATTCTGAAAATGTCATTCTACTGCATTAATTGTGTTTGTTAGTAAAACTGAGAACATATAACTGATTGGTGTTCTTCCAGTTCTCTTTTGAGTTATTACATATTGTTAAATGAAGTGCTTGGCATCTTCTGTATTGGTACTTTAAATAGGTAAAGCAACATAATGATTCTTATTTGTTTTTACAAAATCATGCAGTTTTACATTGTTACTACAACTACTAATGTACTGTATGTTAACATGACATACTGTAACATATTATATCAGCTGGTTTGTATTGGAGTATTGGATTCTTTAGGATTTTAGTAATACCCACTGCACTACCATGGCTTATTATGTAATAATAATGATGATTTTGATAATGATAATAATAATAATAATAGAAACACACAAAAGTAATAAATTAACAGACTTTGCAAATGAACATTTACACAGGCAATAACTATAATTTTAGATACTCCGGATTGGTTCATGCATGGCATCTGATGTTGTTGGACCTCAGCACCCAGTGAGGGGCAAACTGCAGATTTCAACCCAGGACATGGCATCCATGAGGTTTCAGCACTACCCACTGCACCACCATGGCATATATAATAATGATGATGATGATCAAAGTATTGGAAATAGATCAACCGATTTTGAAAAGCTAACCATAGTTTAAACCTACCATAATTGAATTTAATTTAAACTAACCATAATTTAAAATAGGCAAATCACCTAGGATTCCTTTTTTGAATCTGATGTGGTCTCCCTGTATCCCTGTTAAGCAACATGCAATAATAATAATATAGCATGACATTCCCACATACACTGCATTCTTTTCAGAGTCCTCTTGTGCTACAGTGTATAATAATCCAAAGTATTCTGTGGATTAAGGCTGACACTTGGATGACACTTTTTATCACAGTATACTTTCTCTCCTTGTGTGTTTACTAAAGGGGGACACCACTGCTGTCAATATGAAGTCATATAAATAGATGAGGACTCTTTATCATTTTAATCACATATTATTACAAAGTGAAAAACACCAGTGTTTCAGAATTTATTTTTAAAAACTTTCATTATTTTAACCCAAAGGGCCATTGCAAGACTCACATGTTTTACACCAAACATTAACTGTTGAGGTGCGCTTCATTTTTTAATCAAGAACTGTGTTACTATTATTTTAAAAAAACACACACAAAATCAAATAATTATGTGTCAAAATATTTTATAATTTTAAATGTTTGTACAAATAATTCTAATACTTGGCCAATAATATTTCCTTCAAAAATTTGAATAATGAGTACATAACTTTAAAACTCCTCAATACAGCATACAAGCTGAATAAATTGTATTATCAGTTACATACATCTGTGTTCAGGTTGTCAGATTTTGGAAAAGAAAATGTTTTTAACTAGTTAAATTATGACATGTTTGCTTATAGGACTGAAAACCTGTATAGAACAAATATACTGTAAGTACATAAATATGTAAGTAACTAAATACTTTGTAGTGGAATCTGATATGGTGAAGCTTATACAAATAAAACATTAGTGCATACATAAACCATAAGGAAAATAATAATCTTTAATTATTTAGTGTATTTGTCACATATTAAAATAACAATTATTGTCCATCACAAAGATGAACTGTCCAAGTTTGTTTGTTTCAGAAGAGAAGAAAAAAGCCTTTTCTTGCACAAACTGCAATTACCGCAGTATCGATTTTCACTGTTCACTAAAAAGGAAGGACTCAAGTGACTTTGCAAAGGCTTTACTAATGAACTAAACTCTTAATTTGCAGATGACTGGCAATGGCCAAGTCAATTGCCTATTACTGTGGAAAATAATATATTTTTATAATAAAGCATGATGTAAATGTGACATGTCAGCATTCACAATTATTAATAAATGAAAGACAACAGTGAACGCTCACAATTATTTGTGGACCTGCCACATGAGGTAAGATTTTTAGTCTTTATCGAAAGTGACTGATATTTTTGTTAACCCACTGTTTATTACGCATTCCACCCTGATAAGAGAATAAAGAAATATTTGCTGCTAAGCCAGTCCATTTAGTGTGGATTTGGATAACCCTTTTTAAGGGCTGGTAGGCTGGGTGCCTTCAAGGTTTGCTCCTGTGGGGCTCACAATGCAGAGCAATCCACTGAATCCTGCATACAAAGGATAGTCAAATTCCGCACTAATATAATATTTACTATAGAATTTTAGTACATTTTTTTGTAACGAACATTTTAGGTTTAGCGCCGACAAGGACTACTCAGCCGTTAAACACAGTATAAAAATCATGAATCAGTCCACCCTCGCCATCGCCAGCAGCCGCCCACCATCTCTGTTTCACCGCGGGGTAGGCTTTGATTTGCCATGACTGACAGAGTCAATCCATTTGACAAAACCCCACACTGCCACCCAGAATGGTGACTGAGATCGGTGTATCAACAAGTTCAAGGTACTGGAGAATTACAATGGAGGTGTAGCATCTAACGATAGCAATCACTGCCGAATTTCACAAGGTTTTTATGAAGAATTACTAAAAGGGAAATGGTGGAGGAGGGTAAAATGCAAAGTACAGGTATGTGAAACAAAGTCCAAAAGAAGAAAGAAAAAAGACCAAAAGAAAAGGAAAAAAAACCTGGGTAATGGATCTGAGGTGAAAGCAAGGTGTGTCGAGCTACACCCGTTTTGTTCAGGTATTTTGAAAGGTCTAGGGGTTTTCTTTCAACAGTAAGTTGAGTGGATCAGACACACCCAATTTTAATTATACTTGTCAGAAGACCTCAACTCCAGCGCCTTGCTAGGATTTACTCTGTGTGACTTACTCAGTGGGTGTGTTTATTTTGTTGACAAAGAAGTCAGAGAGCTTTTCTTTTTTTTTCCTCTCTTCTTTTTTTCTCGTAATAACAATATTGCAGGCTTTATGGCCTGGCCTCCCCAGTTGGAGTGAAACAGCATCACTTGTTGCTGCCATTCCGGAGGAATACTCCCAAGTGACCTTCGCCTTTTTCTCCTCTTGTATATTTAAATGCCAACTCCTTGGCCTGCGCTGTTTTGTTTTCTTAGACATTCTTTAACGGCTTAAGCTTCTGTGCACTCTGCTTAATCAAACAGTGAGCTTGGCTCATTGTCTGCCATGTTTACTTACTGAAGGTGGCTTCTAGACCACTCCCCTCTTTCTCCACGCCCTAGAAAGGCACTCTATAAGTTTAATGGTCTGAAATTTGAGCAGAGAAAAAATAATCAAAATAGGAGAAACTTCACATCTGATATTCTAAGTCAGCTGAAGTAGATGAGGCAGATAAAAGAGTTTGCTCTTTACATTTGTTGAATTAGACCCATCTCTTCATAAGTAAATCATCTTAAAATGTCATCCAGAGCCAAAGGTGGATAGCTGCATTTTTACAAGTATTAGACTCTTCCTTAACATCAGCTACTGAATTATATGCTTCCACTTCATTATTCTATAGCTGCTCTGATTTATATAAAAAATGTCAGGAATAAACACAATTAATGTTAATCCACAAAAAGACTTCTATATATACCAGGAGTTTTTAATTGGCTTGCTGTACTACTTCCAGATTTTGTAGTCTCATCCTGCCAAACATCCTTGCCCGCCAGTAGGGCACACCATGGGGCTGTCCTGCTCAAGGACCAACTATTCTGTGAGTTGCCTTATGAAAAAAGACCTCATACTTTGTGTCTATATGTTTTTGCTATTCAATGAAGTAACCGACCATTACTTAATTATTTACATTTTTATTATGATTATGGAATCTATATTTTAGTGCATTCTGCTAGACCTGCTGACACTGCAGTGTTCTTTCTTTTTCTACTTTCTTAATAACATTACATTCTCTAACCTTCTTAGCCGATTTCACGGTCACAAGGACCAACGCATATCCTGGAAGCTTCACGGTAGAAGGCAGGAGCCAGTCCTAGAAAGTGTGCCAGTCTAATGCAGGCCCACTCATGCACACACAAGGACCAATTTAGAGCCACAAACTTTCTAGAAGGAAAACCCACGCAGACAGAGGGGGAACATAAAACTCCACATGGACAAAGCCTCACAACACTGAATCCATGAAGCAGTAGTGCTTAGCACTGCATTATTATGCCACCATCTATGTCATACTGTACCCTTGAATCACCCTATCTATAGACATACACTCACTGAGCAAATTATTAGGAACACCTTTACACTTGCTTATTAACACTACAGTATTATCTAATCAGCCAATGTTGTGATTGCTGCACAGTGCATAAAATCCTGCAGATACCGGTCAGGACTTTCAGTTAATGTTCACACCAAACACCAGAATGGAGAACAAAACCTTAGTGATTGTTGGTGCCAGACGGGCTGGTGTGGGTATTTATGCAACTGCTGACATCTTGGGATTTTCATGCACGACAATCTCTAGAGTTTACTCAGAATGACGCAAAAAACAAAAAACATCCTGTGAGTGGCAGTTCTGAATATGGAAATGCTTTGTTGATGAGAGAAGACAAAAGAGAATGACCAGACTGGCCTGAGCTGACTGAAAGGCTACTCTACCTCAAACAAACCCTCTGTACGATTGTGGTGAGCAGAAAATGCACCTCAGAATGCTCAACACATCAAACCTTGAAGTGGTTGGGCTACAATAGCAGATGACCATGTTGGGTTTCACTCTTCTCGGCTAAGAGCAGAAAGCTGAGGCTGCAGTGGGCACAGTCTAACCAAAACTGGAAAGTTCAAGACTGGAAAAGCTAAGCTTAGTCTGATAAATCTTCTTTTCTGCTGAGATACACAAATGATAGAGTCAGAATTTGGAGCAAACAACATGAATCCATGCACCCAACCTACTTTGAGTCAACAGTCAAGACTGGTGGTGGTGGTGTAATAGTTTGGGGAATGTTTTCTTGACAAACTTTGGGCCTGTGAATACCAATCAATCATTGCTTGAATGCCACATCCTATTTAAATATTGTTGCTGACCATATTCCTGGCTTGATAACTACAATTTACCCATCTTCTAAAGGGTACTTACAGTATGGTAATGCACCATGTCACATAGCAAAAGTCTTCTTAAACTGGTTTCATGAACATAATAATGAGTTCAGGGTTCCTTAGTTAGAACAAAATGTGCCCCTACCTGTAATTGGTACAGTGTTCCTAATAATTTGCTCAGTGAGTGTATGTGCAGTATGTAAGGAGAGCACAACTTAACACCAGGTGGAATGATTGTGTTTTCTATTCAATAAAAGTGTCGTAGTGTGGCTATTTATTGCATGTTAGTTAGATATGTAAGAAAGAATTTCACTGTCCTGTATAATTCTATTCCTACTACTACATACTTAGATGTTAGTTTTTTGTAACCTAGGATTGTATTTTGCTCTGAGCTCTTCACTTGTGATGATCAATGTTGTAACCTTGTCATGTAACACTTGCTCCCAAACAGTATCACAGACATAAACTCGAATGCATTGACCTCTTTCATAAGTCTTTGGATAAAGTTGTCTACTAAGGAAATAAATAGAAACGTAAATGTGCTATGCATAGTATTGCCCAATGTGTAACACATTGAACTATAAAACACAAGATTGCTGTTTCCAAGATAACTACTTAGTTGCTGTGTGACCCTGAGTATGTTCATTTTGTGCAGCAATACTCTAACATTAAAAAAGTGAAAATAATTGTACTACACCTGTTAATGTAACTCTGTGTTAAGAAATTATCTATCCATGTCCATTATCTATGTTGTAATTTTTACTGCTATTTTTATTTTTCTCAAGCTGAGTATTTGTTACGCCTGGAAAAGGTGTTTTAAAATAAAATGTACATTCAACAATCATTATAGTTCATCCATCCATTGTCAAACTCACTTGAGTCACTTTCTCTGCTACAATGAGCCTAAAGTAGAGGCAGCAGCAGACAGGATGCCAGTCTATCATGGGACACATTCGCACACTTCCACAGTCACTCGTATGGGTTCTCAGTCAACCAAATACAGTACTTACTGTAAGTCTTTGGGATATGGGAAGTAAACCAAAGAGCACAAAGATAAACCTATAAAGGCATTGAGAAAATGTGCAGACGATACTTTGGCCATGATTCAAGCCCAGTCTCTTTGAGCTAAGAGATGGCCAGACCAACCACTGGGCCATCGTACAATAAATTTATCACTAACATAAAATAACATAACATTTTAAAACAGCTTTATTCATTTCATTTTTTAATCTCTCTCTGTTTCTGTCTCTCACTTAGAGACTTTGAGCTATAATGTTGTTAAGTGAGTCACTTAACCTGCTAGCACTCTAATTAAACAAATATAGAAAAAGTTGACTACACATGTGATACTTAAGAATGTATCTATCTATCTATCTATCTATCTATCTATCTATCTATCTATCTATCTATCTATCTATCTATCTATCTATCTATCTATCTATCTATCTATCATATAGTGTAGTACACATCTATCTATCTATCTATCTATCTATCTATCTATCTATCTATCTATCTATCTATCTATCTATCTATCTATCTATCGTTCGTAAAATAGACAACAACAAGCAGCATAAAGGTTTGGGGTTATCCGGCCCTTATATTGTAGACAATCCACAATTCAGTAACTCAAAATCTGGTCAAAAAATATAAACAAACAGTTCATACGCGCGACGCCATTCTAGGCATCGGTGGCCATTTTATAGGGGAGGAGCCGGAAGTGGGGGAATGCTGGGAAGGAACTGTGAGAGACCTAATCAGATCCAGGGTTATAAGGATCTGGCAGCACTGTTCATAAAGGCAAGAATTACAGATGAAAAATGTAATTTTTAAAAATACAAAAGATAGAATGACCTCACTAATGTGATACAGAAACAGCATTAAAGAGTACATAAACTGAATTTTGCTGTCTATCAAATAAAATAAACTTCTATATTTTAATTTGATATTACTTATCATGGTGATGGGGAGTAGGACTGTGTTGCATGTTGGTTGGTTGGATATATGAATTAGAAATTCGTTATACACATGACAATGTTAATACTATTGGTATATCATACTGTATAATGATCGATCTATCTATCTATCTATCTATCTATCTATCTATCTATCTATCTATCTATCTATCTATCTATCTATCTATCACATTTTTTATACATTTTAATGTATGGCATAATTCAATTGGGTGGCAGTGTCCCATAGTGGAGACCTCTGCTGCTTTCTGTATCCAACATTCTCAGCTGCTGTCTTCTTTCAGTGGTTGTAAGTAGGAGTTTGCACCCCCTCCCAGTATCTAAGTATGTTTCCCCCCACACAGTTTTTCTTTCCATATTCCAGTAATGGGCATATGAGGTTAATTGTCAGTTCTGCACTTTCAGTGTGTAAGTGTGTGTGTGTGTGAGTGAGTCTAGGGTTTGTTACTACCTTGTCATTAATGATGCTAGAATGGCATCCAGTCCCTCGTGGTCTAGAATTTGATTAATCACGTGTAAGAATGCTTTGGTGCATGGTATATTTACATATTAACACGATTCAGGATGCCGCTGTTTGCATAGTATTTTGTCTAAATGTATATAAATATGATTTTTATTTTGCTAATCAAGTTGAAATATAAATATATTCAAAAATTTGAATTGCCTCCCTGCTAAAAATCTCAATTTTGGCAAAGCTAAATATTTTTTTTTACATCAACAGTACTTCACAGAGCAGCAGGATCTTCAAGATATTTCACTGCATTTTTACTTCTGAAATTAAGTTGTTTGCTGCTTATGTCTCAACTTAGAAACTTAGAAAACAGTACCTTTTTATTGGATTCTTGTATTTTGTGTTTGAGATGTGAATAATTAACAGGCAGTGTGAGGTAACTGGCCAAAGTCAACTTGTGAGACTCTAGGCCCAAATTTTTAATCTATCTACTGTTTAGCAATAATGCTAGGTAGATTTCTGATGCACAGTTTAACTTTACCTGGCTTTTGCTTGCCTTGAAATTACACTAAGAATTTCTGTCTAAATTCCAAACTTTGTTTCATATGACTAGAAAGATCCTTGCAGCTGGTGACATTTTTCCCACATGAAAAACCTAAGAAAAATCAACATGAAGTCTCCTGAAATTTCCTTTTCACTGTATTTCTTTCACCCATTATATACTAAATATATCCTTAAAAATACTAAAAGATGTTCATAGAGTGATTTTTACCTTAATGACTATTCAATTGCAGTTGCCTTTTTCTACTTCTAAATTATTCTTATCAGTCATGACTCTTATTCTTGTTATGTGCTTATTCTTATTCTCTGACATTTAAAGAATCTTTCCTACTGTCAAGATTAGTTTGGTTGTGGTGCTTATTGTTGATCAAAAGAGATGTTCTACCCTTCACTTTGTCAGTGTTACAAACAGAATGAAAGAGGAAAAGCAGTAACACAATATGATGTGTTCAATGTAGAGCTATCAACAGAAGCAGGGAGATGAAAATGATGTTACCAAATGGTGCAACTATGCCCTGTGAGCTCAATGGGAGACTGTGGTCCATTTTGGAGGTTGGGGTACAAGGCTTAAAAGATACCATTCAGTGTGAAGAGCAAGAAACTTCTCCATAACAGCTGAAGTGAGACTTGCAGTATAACCCCTCCCAACTCGAATCTATAAGTCAATATGACCGAAACATGAACCTGCAACTCTCCCTGCATTCCATGTTTCTATGCTGTCACTTGCAGGTCCTGTTGGGGAGCTGTTTTTTATCTAGTAAAGACAATAGAAGTTTTCTTAATGTATTCTGGTTTTGTTTTATTAAAATGCATTCAAGAGAGATGCATCTTCTGTAACTAGAACATGGCTTGCATTCCATTGTGGTAAGTCAAAAAACACGATGCATAACAAAAAAAACACACCACAACACTGTCATCTTCCTTTTTTGTGTAGCTAACTTCATGACTCATTGAAACTGTCAGGATATTTTCATTTTCTTTTCTTGAATAGGCAAGTTTCTGAAAAGATGAGTTGCAGAACAAGTCCTGCTTTATTTGATAAAGTGTCAGTGGCACCATTTTGCTTGGCAGAACTGCTGAAGCAGTAAACAGTACCTTTATTACTCTTTTATTGATTGAATAGTTTAATTATAGACTTTGACTATCTATCTATCTATCTATCTATCTATCTATCTATCTATCTATCTATCTATCTATCTATCTATCTATCTATCTATCTATCTATCTATCTATCTATCTGGCTTCAGGCTCCTCAGTTACAAGCATTGATCCTTACTGATCAGATCACACATTCAGGGTGGGGGACTATACCTATGCCTCCCTCGGACCACTAAAGGGCAGCCGCCCTGGTTTGTATGGGGGCCACAGGAAGTGAGCATGGAAACTCAACCCCCTAAGGGCCCGTGGCTTCTGCCAAGGGGCGCCCGGACGATTGAGGAGCCCTGTACCACACCAGGAAGTGCCGCAGGAAGATCATCAAAGGGCACCTGGAGCACGTCTGGGTGGGGATAAAAAATGGCCGCCTTTCTCCAGTCATTGGCCGCAGTCGGGAGGAAGAGGACAAAGCTTGGAGGAGAGGAGTGGAGGCGGTGAAGGAAGGATTGTTAGAAGGCCCAGAAGTTTGGGTGTTTGGTCCAGGGACACTGGGTTGTGTGTGGGACTTTGTTCATTGTAAATAAATACGTTTGTGTTTTGGAACTGTTGGTGTCTGCCTGTTGGTGTTCGGGCTGGTTTTCCACATCCTTTTACTAGAGAGATTTTCACCAGACGTGGTGTCCCATTACAGTTATAAAGGGTTTACTATAAATTGTTTAGTATGACTACTGGCACTCCAGTTGTTAACGTAATGCCCAAAAACCTTTATTTATTTTCTGTAATTACTAAATTTAAATTAAATAAATGTTATATAAATTATACTAAAAGAAAGGGAAATGAAGGTTGGGGTCCCTTAGGAGGCCCTGTTTAATTATGGTGTTCATAGGTGTCCATAAATAATTGTTGTTTTGCCAGAGTTTTGAAAATAATCTTCTGTGGCTTGGGGCTCCGTATTCCTCCACAGTATTTTCTTAGATGAACACCAACTTCTGGCAGAACTCTCAATAATACAGGTACACTGCTGTGACCAGAAGGGGCATGGCTTATGCAGTCAGAGAAGTGACATCCATGGTCCTCCTTGTATTTATCCTCCTCTATTCTAAAGAGACAAATAAAACAAAGTTAGAGCAAGTGTCACACTTAATATCTTCCCCGTATTTATGAAGGACAGAGTCATAAAACGATCGCAATGCCCACATGTCTGACAGTTATCACAAGTTAATAAAAAGGTTGCTTTTTTGATTTATACACTACTGTAAATTTGTGGTTCCCCATTTTGTTTCACATGGGGAATACAAAGTACCAAAATATACAGAATTAAAGTAATAATGCAACATCCCTCTGGGCCTATAATGCAGTTGGTTAACCCCACCCCAGGACATATACCGACCCATTGTGGCTGCATTGTTTCAATAAACTATTGGTGTTCTATAGCTGACTAAGTCTACAAATATCTAGAAGCTCTTACCATCTCATACTGGCATGACAAGTTTCCCTCTTCCTGCCAGTGTGTGCGTTTCTGTCTACTGCAGGTCTGTACCCTTCCTTATCCCACTTTTGTCCATTTCCACTACCTTGGAGGCCTGTTACCATTTGCTGTCTTCTTCATACACCTTACATCCTCAAATCAAAGAAGAAAAAGAATTCTTCAAATCTCTTAAAATTATATATGTTGGCCAGGTGTCTGGGAGAGCACACTCTTTTTTATAGTTGGAGCTTATCGTTTCTTTATTTGTCATAAAGGTTCTTGATTCTTGTATCAGTCTTCAGGAATACCAAAACTGCTCATTATTCACTTGTTTAGTTTTACACTAAATTGAAAAAATAGTGTTATAATAAATTAGAAATGAGAAAGTTGTGCTATTTTATGTGAGGTTAAACTCTGGGGCCATGCTTCCTTCTTGGCACAGATCCAGCGCTCTTCATTATTCTAAGCTCTTCTTTGCCTCTCGTTGACCTGTTTTTGCTTCTGTTGCAAAGTTTTGCCACCTCTGTGTCAGAGGTGGATGGCAGGCAGCCCGACTCCTTGATTCATTCCAGATACTTCTCCATAGTGGCACTGCACCAGGAAATAATTAAACATTTGCTCGGGCCAGGCAGTGTAGAAGCTTCACAGAAAAGAATGGTGCTTTAGTGTGAGTGTGATCACTGCAGCTCTCAGAATACAACCGATCTACTCATGGTGCAGAAAAAGTGTAAGAAACTGAAAAAAAGAAATGAGGCAAATCTAAACTAAATCTTTCATTGTTGTGATGGTAGGTTCACCTTAAGTTCTTACGATTAAAAGTGCTTGTTAATACCAGATGGTAAGGAAGAAAATAGCTATACTGTCTTCTCTGCCTAATTATGGGTCATATTAGAGTTAGCCAGATATCATGTGGCCTAGTAAAGGTGCTTGAAAATTAACATCTAAATCATATAATTGTCCTTCAAATATTACAGTGGCTTGGCTGAGTTGCAGGTGTTAGCCCACTACATATAAATATACATGTATAACTTACATGTACATTCTTTCTAGGGTTCACCGACAAAAGCATGATAGACATATGCGCCCCGACAAAACCGCGATGGACAAATGAGCGCCAACAAACCCGCTAACTGGTTTTCGACAAATGCGCGCCGATAAAATCGCCACGACAAAATCGCGAGAGAGGCCAAGAGAGTGGGATGTGTATGTGCGCATTATGTACACATTATGTGCTGGATTATAACTGTTATTACTGCTGATGGCATGCCGCGAACAAATAACTCAGTCGAGGGTTGGCATAACACGTCGTATACAAAGCGGAATTACCAGCAGTCAGGCAGCCAGCAAGTCTAAATACGCTCAAACTATCAAGACGTCTTGCTGCAATTCTTCCTACATATGCAGGGCGTGATCTTAAGGACTATCTGCGTGCCGTGCTGATGGCATGCCGCGTCTCATAATATTGACTTCTAAAATAAACATCATTATATATGCTTTAAACTAGTAATTCATATTTAATGAAACTTTCAAGTTTTTGTCGGGACAATTTTGTCTGCGCGATTTTGTTGGCACGATTTTGACGCCGCGTTTTAATCAGCGCTATTTTGTTGGCGCTCATATGTCTATCGCGCAAATGTCGGGTCACACTTTCTAGTGCGTTTTGCAGTTCCAAAATGCCATGTTTCAAATAGAAACTTGATTTTGCTCATCACTACCTATTATTCAATGATGTTCTATTAATATACTGTATATTGCCAATGGAGTGGATTCGGAACACTGGGTAAAGTGGCCTGCTCTTTGTTGGTCAAGAATGCAGATAGATATTCCGTTGTACCGTGTACTCATGGCAGTAACTCTGAGATGAACTGATGCCACTAAACATTTTATTAAAGCAAAATCTTACATTTTTAAGTAAGAAAACACTATTGTACACCTGCATACCATTACTAAGTACAACAGAGATAAGCCATAGAAGGAAATGTGATGTTTTTTAGTGCTTGCCGAGTTGATATTCAAAATGTGGTGAAAAGAGAACAGCTGTGTTAATAACTTTTATTGTTTATTGACAGTTGACATTTTTTCAAGCTCATTTTATGAATCAGTTAAAATTTCAGGCTTTGATGCCAATACAGATTAGTAATTTGCAGTAAATTTAGAAAATAATGTTAAATGAATAAACTTTGAATCAATCATCTTTATAACATTATCGAATATTGCCGCTGGTAATGTCTTCTGTAATAACACAGAGACCTGCAGCAATGTCTGTAAACTCCAATCTCCCTGGCCCCCATACTGTAGATACTTTCTTCAGTCCATGGATTCAATTATTCAACAAGCCATCCATTTAATTAATGTTGGATTAAACATTTATTTGAAGAAACCAAGCAATACAAAGAAGCAGTGATCATGGTTCTAACACATGTAAAATTTAAGGCATTTATGGAACCCAATCAGATACAAAACACGGAAATACTCAACTCATGAGAATAGATACAATAACAGAGAGAGGTGGAGTAGATGACTGAGGGGATACTAGCATCTCAGCCAGGACTGATAAAAGGGTCAATGTTTAAAAAAAAACTTGCTTCCAGTAATATAATATAATATAATATAATATAATATAATATAATATAATATAATATAATATAATATAATATAATATCTAATTTTCAATCCAGTTTAGTGGGGTAGGAGGCACCTATCTTACCAGCACTAGGTAAAAGGCAGCATCTGACCCAAGACTACAGTATGTGTTAGGCCAATACAGGACAATGTCTCTTATGCACACATACCCATATTCACACTGGGCCAATTTAAAATTGTGAATTAATTCACATTCTTGTCTTAGGGATGTGGGAGGTAAACTGAAGTATACAGAGAAAAGCTTATGCAGACATGGAGAGAATGTATAAACTACACTCAGAATGCAACTGAACATGGTATTTGAATAAAAGACACGACTGGCTATGAGATACCAGTGTTAAACACTGTGCTACTGTATTGTATTATAATATAATATAATACAATATAGAAAGCATGAGGGTGCTGTGATGACAGTCGCAGTTTCATAGCCACAGTAACCTGAATTCAGTCTCTCGTCTTGCCATTGTCTTTGCAGTCTTCTTTTTATGCCTGTTTTTTTTGTTCTCCTGGTGCTTCTTCTTCCTCCCATATCTAAAAGACTTATATTTTACATTCATTTTCCTCCATACATTTGCTCAGTGTTAGTGGGTGTATGTACTAATACGTCAAATAATGGGCTGTCCCCCCATTCAGATTTTTTTTTCTCTTGCTCCCCAAGTTCCAAGCTCACTGCACCCGTGCAATGATCTGAGTAGTTTCAGAAGAGGAATTCATGAATAAAGAAATGATATAACATAGTCTTGCTAAAATTAAAATGCCCTTCACATAGTTGAAACCACCAGCTTCCTCCTCTCATTATTGCAATTAAACATACGAGATGGCCAATCAACTCTGACTTCACTTAGCCGCTGTCTAAGTCTGGTAAAACGAGCACAATTTGACATTGTGCAGCTGTGTACTCATTAGGCTTAATTTTGTTGATTTGAACTAAATTGTTTGCTAGTATTTAAAGTTATTCATGGATTGATTGCATTTCCTTGCACAACTTAAGCAGTGCACTTGTGACCTGAGACCCAACTTGTGTAATGCAGGTTAAGTACCAGTCAAGGGAAATCACTAACTAAGAATCGCCTTGAATGCTGAGGGCTTTCCCTCATCTCTTGTTCTCTTAGAATTGTGGAATGTGTCTCCTTTAACATTTTATTTTTTCAGTCTGCTGACATAGAAGTACACTTCTCCATCATCACCTGAAGGAATCTGCATTTGGCATAACTAGTTTACATCTATACTGCTATGCAGACAGACACACCCATGTTAACCTTTTAAGCCAAGGTGCGGGCTGTGTTGGTGTCTGATAGGCTACAGTGCTCCTGAGAGTATCACTCCAAATGTATTTTTTTTGTTTGAAAAGTACAATGACATTAGTATCATCCTCAAATGCACAAATCCATTCAGAACAAGTAAAACCAGATGCAGAGGTTGTGAATCAGCACCTATTTATGTAGACAGGAGCCCTATGTAAATTTAGCTATGACACATTTAATGTCCACCTTTCAAAAATTAAAATGTCTTGTGTACTTGAAACTGCCTGCCTGTTTAACTAGGACATCCTGACATTTGTACTAGCACATTCAAATCAGAAAATGAGATCAAATATAACATTTAACTTTATATGTTGCTCTTCAATAACAATTTACATACAAGATGTTTTGCGGTGGGCTGGCGCCCTGCCCAGGGTTTGTTTCCTGCCTTGCACCCTGTGTTGGCTGGGATTGGCTCCAGCAGACTCCCCGTGACCCTGTAGTTAGAATATAGTGGGTTGGATAATGAATGGATGGATACTAGATGTTGTGTTTCTTTTAACAAAGTATCCACCCATGACTCTTAATATATTTAACTATTGGAGTTTGCAAGTTCTTCCCATGTCTATGTTTGATTCCCTCCAGGTGCTCCAGTTTTCCAAAGACATACAGGTTAGGTGGATTGGCAGTGCTAAATGGGCCCTATTGGTGTGTACTGTATGTGAGTGTTTCCCTTAGTGATGGACTGACGCCCTGTGCACTATACTTGCTGGGATAGGCTCCAGCCCCCCATGACCCTGCTCAGGATTGAGAGAGCTTAAAAAATGGATTATATGGTGCTTAGCTTGAGCTGGTGTAGTGTTAAGTGCTGCTGTTTTACAGATCTAGCATCCTAGGTTTTATTCCCAGCCCACTTACCATCTGTATAGACTTTGTATTGTTTTTTCTCCAGTTCATCTAGTTCTCCACTCATATCCCAGAGGCACGTGGGAAGTTGACTGGTGATTCATATTTGGCTTCGGATGAGTTGGTGCAGATTTATGAATTAATGTGCTAAGTGATATACTGTTGTCCTATCCAGGACTGGTTTCTCATTTGCGGCCAATGCTGATCCGGAACTGAGTTAACTAGAAAATAGATACCCAAATTTCTTTCAGATACAGGGGATGGAACTATGACCGATTCCATCAGCACTACCTTTCCAGGCATTGCCTTGTTAAGGGGTTTATAAAAATGTTGTGTTCTTTCTCCACAGTTACACCTTTCACAGTAGGTACCATGACAAGGTCCCTTCCAAAGCAAGCAATATTACTCCATGAGAGAATGGCAGTAGGGTGGCGTTATAGCTAATGTTCCATGTTCTCTCCTTATCTATACAAGTATTCCTCTATGTACTCAATTTTTCCTACACATCTCCAAAGACAATTAGGTTAGTTGATGATTTACAATTGACCCTGTGTGAGTGAGGGTATGTGCATGAGGGGGAGTTGTGATGAACTGGTGCCTGAGTAAGGGTTATTTCCTGCATTGCACCCAGTGCTGCCTCGATATGCCTAAGATTCCCACAACCCTGAATGGGATCAAAGAAGTCCAATCAAAAACAAATGAAATCATAGCAGGACTGTGCATTAAAAGACAATTAAAAATAGATATATAAATATAATATTGTAAACGTATATAATAAATGAGTAAATATAATCATAAGAACACATGACATATTAGAATTGACAATAGGTCATTGTGTAACTCAAGGCACTGTACTCATTTAGGATGGGTATGGACTGTGGAAAGAAGCTCCTCCTCAGTCTCTCTTATCTGGTATTCAGGCAGTGGTGATGTTTCCCTGACCGTAGCACAGAGAAGAGGCCATTGTTGGGATAATTGTTACCCCTGGTTTGACAGATGTCTTGAGAAGTAGAGAGTGAACACTCATTGATGCTTTCAGCTGACCACACCACTCTGTGCAGAACCTTGTAGTCCTGCTGCATGAAATTTCTGAACCATGCAGTAATATATCCTGTCAGGACCCCTTCAATGGTTGATTTGTAGAACTTATTTAGTGTCTGGGAAGGCAGACTAAAATCCCTCAGGTGTTAGAAGTGGTGAAGATGTTATCGTTTCTTCTTCACCACGGTGTCAGGTTAGGTTCTCGGTGATGTGGATACTGAGGTATCTGAAGCTCTCCAACCTCTCCAACTGAGTGCTGTTAATACTCAGGGGGTGGCAGTACCTCTGTCATTTTCTCCCAAAGTCCACAATTGCTGTAGCTCCTTTGTCTTGCTGACATTCTGGAGATGACAGATGTCCTGTCACCAATTTGACGGACTCTCCACTTCATCCAGGCAATTTTGGTAATTGCTGTTAGAGATCAGGCTTACCACAGCTGTGATATTAGCAAACTTGACAATGATATTAGAGTCATGCGCAGCCATGCAATCACATGTGTAAAGTAAGAATATTGTTTAAGAAATGATAATATTGTATTAAATTATCTTATAGGTTTCAGTACCTTGAAAAATGTTAAAATTCTTAAAGGAAAGATGGCAAATGTCAACACAGTCACCCATTCATCTTGTCTTCATGGCTCATTCCAACATAGACTCATAGAACTTATTCTAGTAGCTTCAGGTATCATCCCTGGATGGGGCACCAATAAACTGATGGGCTCACTTGCACATATTATAACACCAGGCCTAATTTACAGTCACCTATTAACCTAACATGTACATCCTGGGATGAAACTGGTGGTGTCCCAAACAGATGGGGAAAAAAAAAATTGTGATCAAGCTGAGTCCTGAACCTAGGTCTGCACAGTTATCAGACAATTTCTTTAACTACTGTGCTACCCAGTAAATATGGATGAGAAAAAAGTAATGAAATGAATGTGTCACTGACATAAATTAGTAAATATTTTGAGTTAATGGGCAATATTATCACAGAGATATTGGAAATAGATGGTTTCATAAGTTTATAGAGTCTATTTTGGCACATGTAAAATACAGATCCATCCATCACACAGAACACAGTGAAATTCTTACTTATGTGTGCCAATCAACATGGAACATTGTAGTAAATGTAGGAGTAACAGTTTGGACAGCAAGAGAGAACTGAGGGGTCCTGAGTCTCAACATGAATGTTTTCTCAAATAGACCAAGGAAAAGAATCTCAGAGACTTGAAGCTACCAGGCTGAATAAGCAATCGGTGAAGTTTATATCATAGGCTATGGGTCAGTGAGAACGTTTTCATTTTAGTAGTTTCTACTGAAGCAGTGGCATAGACAGGACCTTTAGAGCTTGAAATTTACATTTTCAACTTTGGGAACAGAGCATTTTCAACATCATTTGATATTGGCCAGGAAACCAATGCAGACCCACTAGCTGATGGGTTACAGTAATTAGGTTTGAGTGCTACGTCTGAATGAGTACATGTCCAAATAACTTTGAAATCTTGACTAAAGACACATAGTCACATCTTGGAGATGTTTTGAAGATGACAGAAAGCACTTCTGAATTCAGATAAGAGGTCAAAATTCAGTCTAATTTTGCAAGGTGAGATGCAAAACTGGATCAAGATCAGAAATATTCCAGGATGGGTCACCACTTTTTCACAGAGAATTTTCTCTCTCTCTCTCACTCATACATCAGGCCAGTAAGGTGATGCCAATCAACCTGTCAGCATGTCTTAAAACTGTACAAGAAAACATACATTTAAAGACCACACTGGCAGGAGGTGAACTGAGGCAGAAAACTTGTGAGGTGGCACCAGCATCCGTTGCAGCAGTGTGTAAATTACAAAGAGTGGAATGGATGTTCTTAAGATCAAGACTTATAATGGTTCAGTTGCAAATAGACATCATTTTGTTGATAATAGTGACCAACACTTGTTTAGAGGGAGTCTTTGTGCTCATCAGAGTATGGCTTGATGATGGTTTGTAAAAATCAGGCACTGCTCATCACCTACCTGATACCATCCCTATAGTGAAGTATGGTGGTGTCAGCATTATGCTGTGAAAGTGCTTCTCAGCGACTGGGACAAGGACACTGGCCAGAACTGAGAGAAGGAAGAATGAAAACAAAAACAAATCAGTTCTTGAAGATAACCTGCTCCAGAAGCTATACAATCTCAGACTGGGTCAACAATTCACCTTTCAGCATGAAAATAACTGGACGTATATAGACAAAACAACACTGGAATGGCTTTGGGACAAATCTCTGAGTGTCCTTGAGTGGCCCAGCCAAAGCCCAGACTTAAACCACATTGAACCTTTGTGGTGAAACCTGAAGATTGCAGTTTACAGGTGCTTCCCATCTATTTCAAAGGAGCTTGAGAGGATCTGTCAGGTAGAATGGAACAAATTGCCCAAATCCAGGTAAAAACCTGCTCACGAAGACCTGAGGTTGGAATTGCTGCCAAAGGGGCTTCAACAAAGTATTGAATTAAGGGAGTGACTACATCTATGAAAAAGAAATTTCAGTTTTTGATTTGCAAACCTTTCAAAAAACGTATACTGTATATATATATATATATATATATATATATATATATATATATATATATATATATATATATATATTTTATTGCTGTATTCTCTACCTCAATTCTACTAAGTAAGTTAGTATAAATTCTAAAGACTGAGGCTGACCAGCATGGCTTTGTAGCCTGGGGGCATCATAATGGTGCAGTAGGTTTCAAACAATTGTTTTGTATGCTGTTATCCAAAAGTATTCCATATCCTTCCATATCTCTGCAGTGGAACTGTGTGTTTTGACCTTTCATCTGCAGCAGGTCAATACTTTCCAACCTTTGAGAGCTAGCCAGCATGCGGTCTTTGAACTGCAAACTTTGTCAGAAAAGATACTTGATGTTTTCAATGATAAGTTAGAATTTCCAAAGTATAAAAAAGTGTTTATTGTTTCTTGTCACCTGGTGTTATTGGGTGCAACATTTCAACATATGTGTATTTCATCACATATATAGAAAAGTCACTTGTTTTTTTGAGACTGTGTAATTAATTTACATCTCATGGGTGGTCATTTGTGTTGATCCCTAACAATCTGTTTGTCAGAAAGGGAGCAGGGCTAATGCAGCAAAGCCTCTAGTCCTGTAACAGGGGTCACTGCAATCAGTCAATCAATCAATCAGTCAATCAACTTTATTTAAAGTGCAGAATTATCATCCAGCTTGGCCCCAATGCACTGTACAAATTAGAAGAATATAGGGGACAAGATATAATGCAAGCAAATAATAACAGAAATTAAAATAAAATAACATCAATGTTGAAGGAATAATACATAATAAAACTGAAATAAAATGACATTAAAACATTAAAGGCTAAGTTAAGTTTGGGAACCCCTCTTAATGTTTGGATTTTGTTTATCATTGTCTGAGCTTTCAAAGTAGTAACTTTCTTTTAATATATGACATGCCTTATGGAAACAGTAGTATTTTAGCAGTGACATTAAGTTTATTGGATTAACAGAAAATATGCAATATTCATCATAACAAAATTAGATAGGTGCATACATTTGGGCACCCCAACAGAGATATTACATCAATACTTAGTTGAGCCTCCTTTTGCAAATCTAACAGCTTCTAGACACCTCCTATAGCCATTGATGAGTGTCAGGATTCTGGATGGAGGTATTTTTGACCATTCTTCCATACACAATCTCTCCAGTTCAGTTCAATTTGATGGCTGCAGAACATGAACAGCCTACTTCAAATCATCCCACAGATTTCCAATGATATTCAAGTCAGGGGACTGTGACGGCCATTCCAGAACATTGTACTTCTCCCTCTGCATGAATGCCTTTGTAGATTTCAAACTGTGTTTTGGGTCATTGTCTTGTTGGAATATCCAACCCCTGTGTAGCTTCAACTTTGTGACTGATGCTTGAACATTATTATGAAGAATTTGTTGATATTGGTTTGAATTCATCCGACCCTCGACTTTAACAAGGACCCCAGTCCCTGAACTAGCCACACAGCCCCACAGCATGATGGAACCTCCACCAAATTTGACAGTAGGTAGCAGGTGTTTTTCTTGGAATGCGGAGTTCTTCTTCCGCCATGTAAAGCGCTTTTTGATATTACCAAATAACTCAATTTTTGTCTCATCAGTCCAAAGCACTTTGTTCCAGAATGAATCTGGCTTGTCTAAATGAGCATTTGCATACAACAAGCGACTCTGTTTGTGGCGTGAATACAGAAAGGGCTTCTTTCTCATCACCCTGCCATGCAGATGTTCTTTGTGCAAATTGTGCTGAATTGTAGAACGATGTACAGATACACCATCTGCAGCAACATGTTCTTGAAGGTCTTTGGTGGTGATCTGTGGGTTGTCTGTAACCATTCTCACAATCCTGCGCATATGCTGCTTGGCCTGTCAGACCTGGGTTTAACACTAGAATTACCAGAGCCTACAAGAAAACTCGTAAATCCAGCCCACCTTAAATCCGTTTGCGTCTTTCGTCCTGTAAATGTGCCAGTTAAGACAAGCAGCAAGCAGCCTGCTATTCCATCCCCCACTGTTGCAGAATGTTCACTAAGTTCTCCCAACTCATGCCTTGATTGATTATCTGGGAGTGAACTGCTGGAGTTTTAGAGTGGAAATAATAGATCATTATTTGGAACATGTGCATTTCATGTGTGTTCCATTTCTACAATAATCTGTGTAAACACATTTTTAAAACAGAAACTTTTTCATTTTTTAGTAATAATTGTTACAAAATATTGGCATAAACTGTAGAATGTGTGAAGCCTGAAGTCCAAAGATCAAATAAACACTTTCACAAAAGGTTCAAGAATGATACAACAACTTCTGTGGCATAGCGATAAGATTTGCGGACTTGTAATCAAGAGTCCCTGGTTTGATCCTGACTGTCTCCTATATTTGCCATTTTCAGTAGTGAACTTCTCTTATTATTAATACTATACAGTACACACATACAGTACTCTTGGTTTGCATCTGTAACAGACCTTGTATATTTATAGTACTGTACTTGTAAAAGTTACCGTTTTTTTTTTCACTTTTATTCTCTCACTCACGATCATGATACATACTACCGCCCTAGGGATCTGACGCTGTTAGTTTTTATTTGAAACTGGGAATAACTGTAGATGTCAGTGGTGTTTTGTGGCAATGGAACTGGACATTCTCTGATCTGGAGGGATTAATGCTGACACACAAACACTGGTAAATCTTCGTATCTCACCGTCACTTTATTTTTTTTTATTCAGTTTAATTGAGTGTTCCTGCTCACACAGAATTAGTATGCACCTTATGGTTTATGATGTAAAAAAAAAACAGAGACGTAGGGAATTATTCATTTTAATACCTTTTATGAGGTCAATTCAGCGCTATATGCAAACATCAAATTCAAATGTTAACAGATCACACACACGCAAGGACAGTCCTTCCTACATTTACAACATGTGTACCTGTTGCAATGTGCACACTTCTCTCTATGCTGTGGTTTCTATTACACAGCTGAAAGAAAGAGACAATTTACACTCACCTAAAGGATTATTAGGAACACCTGTTCAATTTCTCATTAATGCAATTATCTAATCAACCAATCACATGGCAGTTGCTTCAATGCATTTAGGGGTGTGGTCCTGGTCAAGACAATCTCCTCAACTCCAAACTGAATGTCAGAATTGGAAAGAAAGGTGATTTAAGCAATTCTGAGCGTGGCATGGTTGTTGGTGCCAGACGGGCTGGTCTGAGTATTTCACAATCTGCAGTTAACAGCAACTGTGCTTGTGGCCTTCCATTTCCTGATTACATTCCTTACACTTGAAACTGACAGTTTAAACCTCTGAGATAGCATTTTGTAGCCTTCCCCTAAACCGTGATACTGAACAATCTTTGTTTTCAGATCTTTTGAGAGCTGCTTTGAGGATCCCATGCTGTCACTCTTCAGAGGAGAGTCAAAGGAAAGCACAGCTTGCAGTTGACCACCTTAAATACCTTTTCTCATGATTGGACACACCTGTCTATGAAGTTCAAGGCTTAGCGAGCTAATCCAACAAATTTGGTGTTGCAAGTAATCAGCATTGAGCAGTGACATGCATTCAAATCAGCAAAATTACAAGGGGACCCAAATTTTTGCACAGCCAGTTTTCCACTGCTTCACTAAAAATCTTTGTTCGGAAAACACCCCAGCACTCAGATGTTACTAGGAAATGAAAGACATACTACTGTTATCTTTTTTGTTGAAAGTAGAGTAAATTATTATGCAGGCTGAGAGGATTCCCAAACTTTTTCATATGACTGTATAGCTGCGTATCATCAGCATAACAGGGAAAATTAACATTACTTACAAATGATGTTTCCATGTACAATACAATACAGTTATTTTTGTATAGCCCAAAATCACACAGGAAGTGCCGCAATGGGCTTTAACAGGCCCTGCCTCATGACAGCCCCCCAGCATTGACTCTCTAAGAAGACAAGGAAAAACTCCCAAAAAAACCTTGTAGGGAAAATGGAAAAAACCTTGGGAAAGGCAGTTCAAAGAGAGACCCCTTTCCAGGTAGGTTGGGCGTGCAGTGGGTGTCAAAACAAGGGGGTCAATTCAATACAATACACAGAACAGAACAAATCCTCAATACAGCATAAAAATAAAAATTTTAGAAGTACGGAGCAGAAGATTTGGATATTTTTAGAGTAGGAGCATATGGTGAGAAAAAAGCATTTTTTTAAAACCTGGTAGGACCAAATCAATAATATTTTAGAATAAGCATTTACATTGTGGGAAAAGACTTCTTCTTCTCTTCACTGCTCTTAATAGTTTTACTAACCCAGCCACAGGGGATGCACAAACCAGTGTGTTTGTTTGTGCTGGTCCCAAGCCCGGATAAATGGGGAGGGTTACGTCAGGAAGGGCATCCAGTGTAAAATTTTGCCAAGCCAATATGCGGACAACGTAGATGATCCGCTGTGGCAACCCCTAACGGGAGCAGCCGAAAGAAGAAGAAGACTCTCAATAGTTTTACTCTGGCTGTTGGCCTTCCTCTCTTTATCACAGCTGGGGTTTGATATGAATTTAGTTTTGTTAAGTTTGACTTGATTGTATGGAATGTTATATGCTTTTAATAAATTCAATAAAAGATTGAAAAAAAAGTCATAGGACCAAGGACTGATCCCTGGGGTACACCAAACCTTCCTTCAGAAAATTTACAGATTGTATTGTTGTAATCTACACGCTGAGTTCTGTTTGATAAACAAGAGTGATGGCATGAAATTACCATCCTTTGGATGCCAGTATGCTTCTCCAAGTGGCTTAAAAGTATGCTACACTTACAGTAAGCGAAGAAGCAGCAATAGTTACATCAAATTAGAATCAACAGAGATCAGAACATCATTAATTATTCTGGTTAAAGCAGTTTCTGTTGAGTGACAAGACTGAAAGCCGGATTTAAATTTGTCAAAAAAAGATTATTGTCAGACAAGTAGGCACTAAGATGATCAAAAACAGTAATTTCGACATAAAAGGAAGATTGGAAATTGACTGATAATTATTCAGAATCTGTGTATCCGAGTTAGTCTTTTTAAGCAATGGCTTAATAATGGCAGTTTTAAAAGCTGAGAGCACAGAGCCAATGGAAAGTGACTTATTGATAATATTAAAAGTAGGGCTAATTAAAACTGGAGACAGTTCCTTAAAAAGATAAGACTGTATCAGGTATAATATGCAGGTTGTAGGTTTGGAAACAGTTATCAGGCTGGACAAAGTCTCAAGGGAAACTAATTCAAATTGTATAAAGTTGCAAGAGGTCCAAACCACAGTGTATCCATGAAAGTACTGGAGAGATCAAAGCCATCATTCTGAGAGGAATATAGACCTTAGATTTTATTTCTAATTAAGTCAATCTTATTTATGAAAAATCTCAGAAATTCATCAGCATTGAATGAAGAGCTATTGGCAAGAGCATTCCGTGTGAGCTTGATAACTGTATCAAACAAAAACCGTGGATTATTTCTATTAGTGTTATTCAAATTAGAGAAATAGCAGCTGAAAGTGTGCAATTATAATATTTAAAATTTTCTATCCAGGCAAGATAAAAACCCTCTTGTTTTTTGATATGCTACCTGGTTTTCTACAAGTCTGTTTGAGTGCATAGATGTCATCTGAAAACCATAACCATAGATTTCTACTGGGTATGTCTACTTATTATAAGAGTGGCAACAGATTCAAACAATTTAAGCAATGTACTATTTACATTATCTGGGAGGTTATCAAGGAAATCACAATTTGTAATACATACATCAAGTGTATAAGGTAGATGCTAATTCAGTATAGATTTAACATTATTGTAAATAAGTATATGTACCAGTCTCAGGGCACTTACTTGAAATACAGACAGATACATTGTAAAAGACCCAGAAATGATCAGAAAGTGGAACCTGTGAAACTGATGAAACATCTCTCTTTGGGAGAGAAACAAGGTCTATAAATTCCATTGTTTTAGAATCTGAACAGCCATTTATATGCAAGGTAAAATCACCCAGTAAAATTACTTTATCATATTTCACAAGAGCAATCAATAATAACTCAAAAAACTCAGATAGGAAATTGGAGTTTTGCTTTGGTGGTGGTAATGGTGATGGTGGTGTGTGTGTTCGGAAGGTGGGTTATAAATAGTTAATACAAGAACATATTGTTGACTTCTGATAACGGTAGCTAAGTATCCAAAATGTAAGAAATCCCCAAAAGTGCAATTGGTGTTGGTGAACAAGTTATAAAAGATAGTTGCAATTCTAGCCCCTTTCTTGCCTTGTCTAGCAGAAAATAAGAAGCTATAATTTGGAGAAGAGCCTCAACAAGTGTAGCTGATGCATTGGATTAAAGCCAACATTCAGTAAGAAATAGAAAATGTAGACCATATTGAGAAATAACATCACTAATATACAAACTCTTACAAAAGAGAAACCTAATTTTCAATAGGGCAAGCTCCATAACAATTGAGGAGGACACAGAGGGTGCAAAGTTAAGCTTCTTTAAGATGATTTGCACTACATTTTTTGATGTTAAGAGGCTAGCATGCTTTGCATATTAAACTAGAACATTTATTTGATCTAGTCTTGATTATACAGTAACAAGGATGATAGGGAGTCTCTCTAGATTGTTGTAAGAATTATATGGACTGTACGAGGAGCTGGTAAAACAGAGAGAAGTTAAAGAGAAGTCAGTGGGTCACTGGGATGATTATCAGAGAAACTGTCAAAAATGCGAGAGTTCAGTCACTTCACAGAACTCTTTAATGTTGAATAAAATATATTGTACACTAAAACTTGAACACCATCATTCCGTCATTCTGGCCCTGTGATTATTTTAAACTGGTCAGAAAAATTACAGGAACACTTTGAAAACACATCAGATGTCAATGGGAAAAAACTTATGCTGGATATCTATACTGATATGGACTGGGTAATGTGTTAGGAACAAAAGGATGCCACATCGTTTGATGGAAATTTAAATTCTTAACCTACAGAGGGCTGAATTCCAAGACATCCTGAAAATCAAACTGAAGAAATGATGCGGCAGGCTAGCCCAACTCCAAATTGTACTCAGTAGTTTCTATGGATGCCTGACAACATCAGGTCATGCTCCTAATGAGACGAAGGATGGTGTCCTAGGGGATCTCCTCCCAGATCTGGACCAGACTGAGGTGCAACCTGGCGGCATCGGATGGATCGAAACATAATGTCCCAGAGGTGTTCTATTGGATTTAGGTCAGGTGAGCATGGGGGCCAGTCAATGGTATCAATTCCTTCATCCTCCAGGAACTGCCTGCATACTCTTGCCACATGAGGCCGGGCATTGTCATGCACCAGGATGAACCCAGGACCCACTGCACTAGCATAGGATCTGACAATGGGTCCAAGGATTTCATCCTGATACCTAATGGCAGTCAAGCTGCCATTGTCTAACCTGTAGAGGTTTGTGCGTCCCACCGTGGATATGTCTCCCCATACCATCACTGACCCACCACCAAACCGGTCATGCTGAACAATGTTACAGGCAGCATAATGTTCCGAACGGCTTCTCCAGACCATTTCACGTCAGTCAAATGTGCTCAGGGTGAAACTGCTCTCATCTGTGAAAAGCACAGGGCACCAGTGGTGGACCCGCCAATTCTGGTATTCTATGACAAATTCCAATCGAGCTCCACTGTGCCGGGCAGTGAGCACAGGTCTCACTAGAGGATGTCAGGCCCTCTGGCCACCCTAATGAAGTCTACTTCTGATTGTTTGGTCAGAGACATTCACACCAATGGCCTGCTGGAGGTCATTTTGTAGGACTCTGGCAGTGCTCATCCTGTTCCTCCTGGCCCAAAGGAGCAGATATCGGTCCGGTTGATGGGATAAGGACCTTCTACGGCCCTGTCCAACTCTCCTAGAGTAACTGCCTGTTTCCTGGAATCTCCTCCATGCCCTTGACATTGTGCTGGGAGACACAGCAAACCTTCTAGCAATGGTACGTATTGATGTGCCCTCCTGGAGAAGTTGGACTACCTGTGCACCCTCTGTAGGGTCCAGGTATCACCTCATGCTACCAGTAGTGGCACTGACCATAGTCAAATGCAAAACTAGTGAAAAAACAGCCAAAAAAATGAGGATGGAAAAATGTCAGTTGCTTCCACCTGTTAAACCATTCCTGTTTTGGGGGTTGTCTCATTGTTGTCCCTCTAGTGCACCAAAGCAGTTGAATCTGATTAACAAGCCCCTCTGCTGCTTAAATGACCAGATCAATAGCCCAGAAGTTTCATTGACTTGATACTATACTTGGATTAAAAAGTGTTCCTTTAATTTTTTTGAGCAGTATAGTTTGATATGAAGCTTTTGCCATGTTTTGTTTGTGCTTTAACATTGAGTCATTTTTTTTTTTTAGTTTGAACTTAATCTGCTTTCTGTTTTGGTTAATTGGTTCACGTTTGTGAATCACCTTAATCTCCTGTGTATAATCTTTTTCCCAACCTTTCCTTAATTATGTAATTTATGGTTTAATTGTTTCTGATGGTTTTTGGATGAGGCCCCTAATTAGACCACAGGCCCCAGGTGCTGTAATTAGTCATATCTGCAGCACCTGCAGAACTATTAAAAGATTTCATAGTCACTTCATGAGATGGCTGGCTTTGCACTGTCTATGTCCTGACATGAGGGATTTAAAAAAAACATCAGAAAAGATAATGGTCCTTTTTTTAATTCCAATGTACTTTATTAGAGGAAAAATATGGATGTTTCAGCATCCCATACCAAAATATTAGTAGTGCACCATAGCTCTGCAGCAAGTTACAATGTAACAACATTGACCGGATGTGCAATCTGATGATACCACAACACTGCAGATGATCTGAAAACATCAGGTGACCTGAGTCAAAGAGACCGTCAAAAAACCTGAAAACGTCCTTGCATACTGTATAAATCATTCTCTCCCACTCCTTTTGACTTTGCGCTGATTATGTGATACCTTGTATTACTTTTGATCCTTATGGTCAACCTGTCACCCACACAAAGAGCACATCTTTATGTCTTCTGAAATCTTGCTTTTGATGGTCATAAACATTGACACAGACCTGTCAGGATAACTGGAAGGATTAATTTTATTGTTCCATTTTTATGTATTGTTTGCAGCGATGGCTGAAAAACAAAAACCTTTCAATCTCATTTTTTCACGGAGAAGATCACAAAATCCTTGATACAATAGACTTCAATGGAGACCCAGCATGAGCAACAGCAAACTATATCAAAATATCCATAAAAAAGAACTCAAATTACTCTTATAATCCAAATCTCATGGCAGTCATACATGTACAGTACTTCAGCTAAAATGTTGTTGTAGAAAGTGGTCTCATGCATGTACGTTTAAACAGGATTGAGCATTTGAGCTGAAGACCCCACCTTTCCCCTCATTTGTTGGTTGTTAACCACACTGCAGTCCATTGTGCTTTGACTTCAGCAGATTATTAAACTGCCTTGAGGCACCTTGGATATGTACAAATACATGACATCCTCTCCATATGATAATGTTTCCACTTCCTTTTCTTTAACTGTTATGTTTCAGTCAGGGTTTATTAATTGGCTTAAATACATTTAATTGTTGTTTTTGAATGATTATTTTTCATGTAATTTTGGTTTATCAGATTATTCTATCATCCTCAGTGTGTTTATATTTGGACAAATGTACTATATTCAGGTGGACCTTCATCATGCTTGAATAATATTCTAAAAAATATTAAAAATGCTCTAAGATTCCTAACTACAAGTACATGCAGTTTCAATTTAGTGCGTAGACTCTATTTAACCTCGTGAAGTTGCTTTGCCACGGAACTATCTTCAGATCCATTATGTCAGTTGTATTCATTAAAAATCCCTGATACATTTCTCCACATATTTTGGTCTTGCCCCCCAGTGTTTTCTCTCTGGACATCTCTTGATCTTATTTTATTCTCTTTTATTGTATTTCATCTTCCTTTCCCTCCCATTATACTTATACTGTTTGATGTACAGTAGCGTCTCTCATCTTGTCATACCACTAAATTAGAATTTTCTCTCTTGGTACCATTGCTGCTAAATTGATACTGGCATCAAAATTGAAATTCTCCGAATGTCTTAACATTCCTTCTTGGAAAATAGCATTTCATAATATATTTCTTTATGATCAATGCACCTCTGGTATAAATAAGGCCTCCTGGACTTTGAACTTCTTAGGAGAGACAGCAGAGGAACTCAAAATATTCATATTTCACCTGTCTTGAGGTATACATGGGTAGGAACAAATGTGACAGATTTGAAATCTTCCTTTTGTATTATGTAGGTATGGGTATGTGTCAATACAGATTTATGTGAACTTGATGCATATTTATATGGGTACCTACATACAGCATGTGTGAGTACCTGTGTGTGTGTGTTTGTATATTTGTTTGTATGTACAGCATGTAAAGATACAGGTATGAGTATATAAGTGTATACATCTACGTTTATTGGATTTCTTTTTGAATGTTAATTTTCTTTAGAAGTTACGCCTTGACACATTATCACATGGCTCAATCTCTCTTTCTTTTGACTTACTGCTACTTCATCTTAGCTGGTCTTGAGGTTTTATTTCAGCATCTCTCTGTCTCCTGGTCCATTTCACTTCTTTTTGGCTGTCTGCCTTGCCAGACAGTACAGACAGACCATTTTCCAGGAGTGGCTTATTTAACAATTTTGTCACCAAAATGCATGTGTTAAGGATGTTCTGAGCATATGACAAGATAAGTGACATTTGAATTATATGACACTAATAATATGAGATTTTTGCTGTCACTCAAGATGGGTCTCCATTGAAGTTGATTGTATCAGGAATTTTGTGATCTCCATTCTCCATCAAAACATACATTCAAAGTTTATCACGGCCATCACAACAAATACCAGAGGGCAACAGATAAAATATATCATTTTTGTTTGAAACATTATTTTAATAAGTAAAGGGTTTGCAGGAACTGTCTGTATTGCTATTAAAAGTTTGCTTCCATGGCAAGGATTTCCGTGAGCCCTTGCCTTTTTAACAATTTCAGTTTCAGTATTTGGAATCGTATTTCAGCTGTAAAATAAAACAAATAAAGCCACCAGCACAACACTGCTTTTAATGTTGTGTTTTCACTGCTTATACGAACACCAATGACTAATGTGTGTGATGATTGCATCAATGTAGTGATCTATGCAGCACCATCTACTGGAGTTTGGCTAAAGTGCGTGGTAGTAACTTGTGAATTAGGCGAAGTATGCGACTCTTCAATTCCACCCGGGGGAGTAAATGCGAACATTAATTTTATTTTAATTCTTTTCATTTTTATTATTATTTAATTTAATATTGTTTCTTTGTATCAGTATACTGCTGCTGGATTATGTGAATTTCCCCTTGGGATTAATAAAGTATCTATCTATCTATCTATCTATCTATCTATCTATCTATCTATCTATCTATCTATCTATCTATCTATCTATCTATCTATCTATCTATCTATCTATCTATCTATCTATCTATCTATCTAAGTCAGTGACACAAGATAGTCAGAAAACCCTTAAATAAATATAATAACAAAGTCCGTTATTGACCTTTTTGGTGTAGAAACAAATGACATTTTCTTGATAGAATCCCACTCAGTCTTGTATATTACAATGGGAGGAAGAGACACATTTATAGCATAAAGTTCTAGAAATGTAAATGGGAAATCACTCAGATGGTCTGCATGGGATACCAAACCATTTTAAAAAATATTTTTTTGTAGCAATAAAGCCTAAAATATTCTAAAAGAACAGCTCATATGACAAAAAAGTCAGCAAATATTGTGTCTCCATAAAAGTTGTAAGGGGCTGATCTCATCCCTCTAAACAGGCAGATAAACTGAAAACAATGGCCGTCTTAACAGCGTGAATCTACAGCCAACTCTTGTTTGCACATACTTTCTCTGTTTATGTTGGGATTTCTGCTGGTACTCTGCTCTCTTAAAAAAGAGTTGCAAATTGTATTCATTGGTGAATATAAACTTACATGGTAGAAAAACTTGTGCCATAGGGTACACTGAAATTCCATAAAGGATAGGTTAAGGCTGCAGAAAAATTTGCTTAAAAATCAACTAATTTTAGAAAATGGATGGATTAATAATAACACAATAAACACATTTAAGGGGTGGCTCACAAATGATTCAAACTCAAGTCCTCCAGTCAGTCACTTAGTCCTGCACAGGGTCACAGTGTTCAGCTGGAGCCTATCCCAGCTAGCATAGGGCACAAGGCAAGAGCAAACTCTGGACAGGGTGCCAGTCCATCACAGGGTGAACATACACACTAGGGCCAATTTAGGACCACTAGGGCCAATTCACCTAACCTGAATCTCTTCGGACTGTGGGAGGAAACCCACACAGACATGGGAAGAGCTTGCAAACTCCATGCAGGGAGGACTTGGGACGTAAACCTTGGTCAAATTACTGTAAGGCAGCAGCGATACCACTATGCCACCATGCTGCCCTCAAACTCAAGTGATATGGACAAATCATTCAACTGTGATAATCTATGTATCATTAAAAGGTTTTATATGCTTGTTTTGGGTTATTTAATGTTTTTTTTTTTTTACCACATAGATTCTGTCTATGAGGTCATTTGATCATTAAACAAATTTTATTTTATTACTGTTGAAATTCTTTGTTTATGTATGCATCATGTGACTACAATCACTGCGTCAATCATTTCTTGGAATGTGATGCTATAAATATGGTAGTGATCACATTATATATAACCCCTTTTGGTAGATAACACTCCTTGAACATGAATTCTAGTGTTGTTAGTTTCAATTCCATGTGGGTCAGGTTTCATTTCTTAGTTTTTGATCTTTCTTTTTACTTTGACTTCTGATTCTTGCTTTGCCCTCATATTTTGGTTGCCTACTCATTTGTCTTTTTTTGGCTTTGGCCTGATTTACCATTCAACTTCAGTTTTTTGCTTCACGCAACTATCTCCTGATTTTACATTTTTTTTTCCTCATAATAATCATTTGACACCAGTGTGTCATAACAGTGTTGAAGTAAACCTTAAAGGTGTATATATGAAAATATTATTTCTGTACATAGTATACACTTTAAATGTTTATTTAACACTATTGATTTTGTCCCAGTGTTTTCCATTCTGAATGTCCTAAACTGGCATCAACTGTTTTCTAAAGGCCATGTCACATTACATAACTGTACCAGTATTTTTCAATCATAGCATTCATTTATATAATCTTAGTGAGGTGGAGGCAGTTGGCAGTGCACTTTCGAGAATGTCAGTCAATTAGTCTTACATCCCTGGCGACTCAGACCAACTAGTCTGTGATTAGGTCCAATAACTTAGAATGTAAATTTAAAGCTGAAGCTAATCTAATCTAAATTTATGTTTGATTTTCCCTTTAGTCAAAGGGGCCGGCAGTGTGCGTGTGTGCATGCGTGTGTGTGTGTGTGTGTGTGTGTGTGTGTGTGTGTGTGTGCATGCGTGTGTGTGTGTGTGTGAAAGCCGACATCCAATGAATGCTCATTTAGAAGTACAATTCATATAATGTCAATGTCAACTTTATTTATATAGCACATTTAAAACAACATAGGACTGCTTTACAATAATAGAATTAAAGAAAAACATACAATTAACATGAATAACATAAATAGAAATAAAATAAATGAACATAAATAAAATAAATAATAAATAGAAGTGATGTTACATAATCACCTCCTTGAACCGTCACCTTATCGTGGTGGAGGGGTTTGCGTGTCCCAATGATCCTAGGAGCTATGTTGTCCGGGGCTTTATGCCCCTGGTAGGGCCACCCAAGGCAAACTGGTCCTAGGTGAGGGATGAGACAAAGAGCGGTTCAATAAACCTCCAATGAAAATAAAAACTGGACAACGCTTTCCCTTGCCCGACGCTGGTCACCGGGCCCCCTCTGGAGCCAGGCCTGGAGGTGGGGCTCGATGGCGCCTGGTGGCCGGGCCTGCACCCATGGGGCTCGCCGGGCACAGCCCAAGAGGTAACGTGGGTCCTCCTCCCCATGGGCTCACCACCTATGGGAGGGGCCAAGGAGGTTGGGTGCAGTGTGAGTTGGGTGGTGGCAAGGCGGGACCTTGGCGGTCTGATCCTCGGCTACAGAAACTGGCTCTTGGGGCGTGGAATGTCACCTCTCTGAAGGGAAGGAGCCTGAGCTAGTGCGCGAGGTGAGAGGTTCGGCTAGATATAGTCGGACTCACCTCGACGCACAGCTTGGACTCTGGAACCAATCTCCTTGAGAGGGGCTGGACTCTCTACCACTCTGGAGTTGCCCCCGGGGAGAGGCGCCGAGCAGGTGTGGGCATACTTATTGCCCCCACTGGAGCCTGTGCATTGGGGTTTACCCCGGTGGACGAGAGGGTGGCCTCCCTCCGCCTTCGGGTGGGGGGAAGGGTCCTGACTGTTGTTTGTGCGTATGCGCCAAACAGCAGTTTGGAGTATCCACCCTTTTTGGAGTCTCTGGAGGGGTTGCTAGAGGGCATACCTTCTGGGGATTCCCTCGTTTTGCTGGGAGACTTCAATGCTCACGTGGGCAATGACAGTGAGACCTGGAAGGGCGTGATTGGGAGGAATGGCCCCGATCTGAACCCGAAGCGGTGTTTTGTTATTGGACTTCTGTGCTCGTCACGGATTGTCCATACGAACACCATGTTCAAGCATAAGGGTGTTCATATGTGCACTTGGCACCAGGACACCCTAGGCCTCAGGTCGATGATCGACTTTGTGGTCGTGTCGCCGGACTTGCGCCATATGTCTTGGACACTCGGGTGAAGAGAGGGGCCGAGCTGTCAACTGATCACCACCTGGTGGTGAGTTGGCTTCGATGGTGGGGGAAGATGCCGGTCAGACCTGGTAGGCCCAAACGTGTTGTGAGGGTCTGCTGGGAACGGCTGGCAGAGTCCCCTGTCAGAAGTAGCTTCAACTCCCACCTCCGGCAGAACTTCAACCACGTCCCGAGGGAGGTGGGGACATTGAGTCGAATGGGCCATGTTCCGTGCCTCTATTGTTGAGGCGGCTGACCGAGCTGTGGCCGCAAGGTGGTCGGTGCCTGTCGTGGCGGCAATCCCGAACCCGTTGGTGGACAGGCAGTGAGGGATGCAATGTCAAGCTGAAGAAGGAGTCCTATAGGACTTTTTGTCCTGTGGGTCTCTGGAGGCAGCTGATAGGTACCGGCAGGCCAAAGCTGCTTCGGTTGTTGCTGAGGCAAAATTCGGGCATGGGAGGAGTTTGGAGAGGCCATGGAGAGCGACTTTGGACGGCTTCGAGGAGATTCTGGTCCACCGTCCGGCGTCTCAGGAGGGGAAGCAGTGCAGTGTCAACACCATATAGTGGGGATGGTGCGCTGCTGACCTCACTTCGGGCGTTGGGTCGGTGGGAGGAGTACTTCAAGACCTCCTCAATCCCACTAACATGCCTTCCAATGAGGAAGCAGAGCCTGGGGACTCTGAGGTGGGCTCTCCCATCTCTGGGACTGAAGTCACCGAGGTGGTCAAAAAACTCCTTGGTGGCAGGGGCCCGGGGTGGATGAGATACCGAGTTCCTTAAGGCTCTGGATGTTGTAGGACTGTCTTGGTTGACACGCCTCTGCAACATCGCATGGACATCGGGACAGTGCCTCTGGATTGGCAGACCGGGGTGGTGGTCCCCTCTTTAAAAAGGGGGACCGGAGGGTGTGTTCCAACTATAGAGGGATCACACTCCTCAGCCTCCCTGGAAAAGTCTATTCAGGGTTCTGGAGAGGAGGGTCCCCGGATAGTGAACCTCGGATTCAGGAGGAACAGTGTGGTTTTAGTCCTGGTCGCTGAACAGTGGACCAGCTCTTCACCCTTAGCAGAGTCCTGGAGGGTGCATGGGAGTTTGCCCGACCGGTCTACATGTGTTTTGTGGACTTGGAAAAGGCATTGACCGTGTCCCTCGGGAATCCTGTGGGGGTGCTCGGGAGTATGGGGTACGGACCCCTGATAAGAGCTGTTCGGTCTCTGTACAACCGTGTCAGAGCTTGGTCCGCATTGCCGGCAGTAAGTCGAGCCCGTTTCCAGTGAGAGTTGGACTCCGCCAGGGCTGCCCTTTGTCACCGATTCTGTTCATAACTTTTATGGACAGAATTTCTAGGCGCAGCCAGGGTGTTGAAGGGGTCCGGTTTGGTGGACTCAGGATTGGGTCACTGCTTTTTGCAGATGATGTTGTCCTGTTTGCTTCATCAGGCCGTGATCTTCAGCTCTCTCTGGATCGGTTCACAGCTGAGTGTGAAGCGGCTGGGATGAGAATCAGCACCTCCAAATCCGAGAGCATGGTCCTCAGCGGAAAAGGGTGGAGTGCCCTCTCAGGGTTGGGGAGAGATCCTGCCCCAAGTGGAGGAGTTCAAGTATCTCGGGGTCTTGTTCACGAGTGAGGGAAGAATGGGCGTGAGATGACAGGACCTACTATAAGCACCTTCATTTTATTTTGATTCAGATCAAGAAAATTATTAGCCATCCAGGACCTTAGTTCAGAAAGACAGTTGTGCAGTTGATTTGTTGCAGAGTTGCAGACAGGAATATAAACCTGAGTATCATCAGCATAGCAGTGAAAAGAAATGTTAAATTTCCTAAAAATAGCTCCAATAGGGTGACGGTATATAGAGAATAAGATAGGACCCAAAATGGATCCTGGAGGAACATCATATTTAAGAGGAGCAGTAGACGAAAAAGAGTAATTTAAAGTCACTGAAAAGTGTCTACCAGTTAGATATGACCTGAACCAGTTAAGAGCAGCCCCTTTAAGCCCAACAAGATGTTCAAGCCGCAACAGCAATATCTCATGGTCAATAATGTCAAAGTCAGCGAACAGGTCCAGGAGGACAAGGACTGTAGTGCCACCTGAGTCAGTAATAATAGAGATGTCATTGAATACTTTAAGGGGGGCCATCTCAACACCATGATAATGCCTAAAGCCAGCAACAAGGAATAAAGACCCTACAAACAGAAGAGAACCTAATATGTCTGATGTCTCGTATTTGACATACCACAACAGAATGGGAAAAGAGAAAAAATGGGCAAAGACTATGACTGTAATTGCCATATCTTTTAACCCTTATTACAGCACCTGCTCTGTCAGGGAGCAAGTTATTAGCTGTCTCAAAAAAAGACAAGTACAACCATGCTGGAAGGTCAGCACTCATTCAGTAAATTTGGTATGCCATTCAATTTTCAGTTGTTTAGACTGACAAGGCCCAGCAATGAGATAATTGCGGTCGGCAAGTCCAACATACCCCACAAAGAGAAATCGTGTTATGTAGCATTGGCTTAAGATGGCAAGGAACCAGGTCCAGCTTCTTCTTTACATCTTTCAGGGTAATCCCTGACACTGCACATGAACTGAATATGAACATCTCTTGTCTGTATTATTTCTTGTGGGCTTTTTCACTTCATGTTAACCCTTTATGAACTTGCATTGGGATGTTTATAAGTGGAATGCAAGTTATTCTAACATTGAAGTACAGCCTGTGTTAGGCCAAATACATCAATACAAATTCCTTGTTTACTTGTGTATTTGTCAAAATTAAACTGATTCTGATTTGTCTATCTATTCTTGTTGTATGTTCAGCTGGCTTTTAGATTTCTAGGTGAAAAATATAAATTACCTCTCAGTCCTAAATCTTCTTTTCTGGGTAAGAAAAACCGACTTCCCCATATACTCACTTTCTTTTTAATTTAATTGGCTGCTCTAAACCGGCCCACTTTGGGTATATGTGTGAGTGGTCTCTGCCTTATACCCAAAGCTACAGACATAAACTCTGCCTCCCTCCAAACTGGCTATACAAAGATCAGAAATATTAATAGTAATATGATGGATTTGCTTGTTATTCAAGGTTGGATCCTACCTTGAACCCAATGTAATAGCGATAAACTCTTAAAGTACAAAAAGGATGAAAAAAAACATACGAGACCTTTACACATGTTGACATGAAATTTCACATACAAGATATTCAGCTTTTATTATTATCGGTAAATTACATATTACTAAAACTCAGAATTGCATACATTTGAAATAATTAAGCTTAATAAAATCACTAAAATGCTTAACTTGCCTCGCTGGAAGGCACTGCAGAAGATAAAAGCCTTTTAGTGGCACACTGACAGATTTAAAACATCAGATCACTCAGATCCAGAAGTAAATAATACAGAAAAATAATATAAGCATTACATGTGCTGGAATAAATGTTTGCAAGTTCTATTTTGTCCACTAAGATAAGTTACACATCTCTCTATTTCTCCACTGCAGGGTTTCAGGGAGTCAGGGTGCATCAGGTACGATATATTAACCAACTCTTAATAGGATGCCAGTCCATTACTCACACATTCAGAGTCACCACTTAACCCCAGTTGTTCATCTTTAATTTGTGGGAGGAGGCTGGAGTGCAAGATGAACATATAATCAGATAGGGACCAGGCTAGGAGTTGAACCCAGGTCACTGAAGCACTATTAAGGCAGCAGAACTAACCACTGAGCCAACATGCTACCCTAAGACTTAACTGATTTTTCTGTTGTCTATTTTTGACATAATAATTATATCAAATATGCCCTGTGATAGATGGGTTTGCCATCCGGGACTGTTTCCTGCCTTGCACCCATTGTTGCTAGAATGGCGACCCGAACCTCACAACCCTGAATGGGACTAAGCAGGTTTGACACTGGTATAGTATGGTATAATGGCTATTTTCTGTTTTATTTTATTAACACAAGCACACAGCAAAGCAGGTTGCCATTCAATAGCAAATACGATTTTATCACAATAATTCAGAAAATGTAATGACAAGATCAAATGACTCCACGCTCTGTGCTGTTGACATCAGCCCTATTTCATGTGACTAACCTTTTGGTTTATTAAAGAAACACTTGACCTAACTGTCATGTCATCAAATTGCATCTGTTATCCAAAACCCAAACATCTAGGATTTCCACTTAAGGGATTTGTGATGCATATACATGAGTCCTGCAGACAGAGTCCAGTGTGCCAATTTGTTGGGTATATAAGAGCACAGGAAGGTGTCAGGGGGACGCCATGGCAGTATAACAAGTTTTTTAACAAGCTCATTGTATTTAGACTCCAGTGTCACTGCGGAGCTTGCTGTAACTCATTTGGTGTTATCCCTCTCCACCCCCATCCCCTTCAACTGCAAGATGTAAATGGTTTTCTACCTCATTTAAGAAAGAAAGATTGAAAGAACAAAAGAAAGAAAGAAACTGCGTTAGTTAATTTTTTTTTTCCCTGTACATTTACTGCGATTCTTCCAATCACTGTCAGTAACATCTGCCTTGGCTGAATGCTGCTCAGATTCTTTGACAGAATGTTGATTTAGTAAGTGGGAAGCAAGCTTTCTTTGTAAATTGTGTTTTGCAAACTTGGAGGTCATGAAGGTTACAGTAAGTATGGCAGCACTTACTAGGGTTCATGGGGTGAAGAAATATGATGAACTGACTAGAAGACAGCAAGCCAATGTGCATCTCCCAGTGCTCACCTGACGTGTAAATGCACAGGACATTTTAGCTTGGGCCCTGACTTGAAGGAACTAAAAGGACATTGCTGGCCACAGCAAGAAATCCTTCAAGTGGCGCAGCTGTCACTGACACATAATCTTTCACAAGATTCCCAGGGATAAAATCTGAGCTGAGAGTAGGGCATGCTCTCCCTGTCCCTTGCATACCTCATTATTGTCTGTGGGTCTAAGCTCTTTAACTTGTGGTTGAAGGAGATGTAGAAACACAAAGAGATTGAACTGGGAAATGATGTTAACATGACTAGAATACCATTGGATGTCAGCTTCATAGTATTGAGGAAGCTGAATATTAATCGTAAAATCTGTCTACCATTCCTTCTGTGGTGATGGATTGGACACTTCAGAGGCAGAGCAATCTGAAAGTAAGTGAAACATCAAAACACCACAGCTTATAACCGGTTTGGTACTGGAAAATAAGAGTGCACACTGTTTTAGTGGAAACAATGAGGGAACAGTTAATCATTGTTGTCAGCCGGCAGGCGCCAATGTGGTGATTGTTTATGAGCTCTGAGATGCCACTGTCAGACAAGTGGCCAGCATATCTAATGAAGTATGTAATGTTTGCTGTAATGTCCACTGCCACAATAATTAATTCTTAGACATGAAGGAGAAAATATCGAACCCATATGAGTATCTCCGTGGCGTAATATCATTTTTAAAGCGAAGGGGCCGTTTTTTCTAATTCATCATTTAACAAAATCCCTCAGGCTTTACTTTATAGTGTTTTGTGAGAGACACAATATGAGATTGAGTAGGACCTGGCATTGCATACAAAAATCATGTCACAATTACTTCACCTTGTCATGAGTTTTCTGACATAAGGTATAATTAGACAAAAGTAACTGGAGCTGGACTAGAGCTAAGTCAAAGTTTTCATGGCATTCTTAGATGAGCTAGGATGTTCTTGCTAGCTGATTGCCAGTAAAACATGTCTGTCTATCTATCTATCTATCTATCTATCTATCTATCTATCTATCTATCTATCTATCTATCTATCTATCTATCTATCTATCTATCTATCTATCTATCTATCTATCTATCTATCTATCTAGTAGTGGATGGCATTGTGGTTATCTATCTATCTATCTATCTATCTATCTATCTATCATATAGTGCCTTAGATATCTATCTATCTATCTATATCTATCTATCTATCTATCTATCTATCTATCTATCTATATAGTGCCTTATCTATCTATCTATCTATCTATCTATCTATCTATCTATCTATCTATCTATCTATCTATCTATCTATCTAGTAGTGGATGGCATTGTGGTTATCTATCTATCTATCTATCTATCTATCTATCTATCTATCTATCTATCTATCTATCTATCTATCTATCTATCTATCTATCTATCTATCTATCTAGTAGTGGATGGCATTGTGGTTATCTATCTATCTATCTATCTATCTATCTATCTATCTATCTATCTATCTATCTATCTATCTATCTAGTAGTGGATGGCATTGTGGTTATCTATCTATCTATCTATCTATCTATCTATCTATCTATCTATCTATCTATCTATCTATCTATCTATCTATCTATCTATCTATCTATCTATCTATCTATCTATCTATCTATCTATCTATCTATCTATCTATCTATCTATCTATCTATCTATCTATCTATCTATCTATCTATCTATCCACTAGTAGTGGATGGCATTGTGATCTATCTATCTATCTATCTATCTATCTATCTATCTATCTATCTATCTATCTATCTATCTATCATAGTCTGTCTGTCTGCACATGCTAAGTAGCTAACATAATTATTCTTTGTTATATGTTTGATAGATATAAGTCCTTTTGAAATATGACTCACATGTTCTTTCCAAATCTTTTGCAATAAATATATGTTGTGTCATGTAAATGTAATTAACAGATTTGAACAGATCAAAAACATTCCACATGTAAAGTCTGGTTAATTTCCAAATCTTGCCTGAAATTGTGTGCTACATACTACAATGTTTCCCAAACACACAGAAACAAGTTTTTAAAATTTTTTTATTTTTTTTTTCATTTGTCCTTGTCCTCTGCAAAAAGCATCAAGTACATGAATGCAAAATATATCTTCCACCTTGGGAAATTATATCTTTCCCAACATACATATCCATGAGAGTCCACATGGATTGAGGTGCCCTGAGAGATGTCTTAAGCACCAGTTCTGTAGTTCTCCATTTCCCACAGGACTGGGTTAATCAACACAAATATGTACCGACACACACAGCAGGTCTTTTAAGGGTCAGCACTTGGGAAAAAAGATACAAATGGGTAAAGAGCAAGGGGGGATAGGGGTTAATATAATATCCAGTCTTAAATTGGCTAAGGAGACAAGTGATGCTCAACAGACAGGACTGTGCTTAGAAAGAAAAAAAAAAAACAACTCCACATGTTGATCACATTTGACGGAAAGGGCTTAGTAAACTTCTACAAGATCATACAGCACAATATCACTTTAGATGCCAATATGAAATTACATGTAAGAAGAACACAATAATAACAGAAAAGCTCTTGTGTAAATGAAACATGGTACAATATAGCTGATAATGTATGGATATATCTGAAATGTAATGTAATATATATATATATTTGATTCATATATATATATTTAGTATTATATTTGAAGTATAATGAAATATGTTTCTTAATATCGTCCCCTAATATATTATCACACTTAATGTAACCACTTCTGGTAAGGCTCACGGTACCATTTGAAATACAATTTGTTACATTTCTTATGTACTTGCTCTTGATCACAGAGGGTCAGTTGTGGAATTTAAACCTGCAACCTCAGGGTTTATAGTCCAAAGCCTTATCAACTATGCCAAACTCTCTACCCCTAATATATTGTAACAAACATATTTCCAGATATATTGTGTGCAAGACATGCAATACATTGTGTGTCAAGTCCCATGGCAGGCCTTTCGTGTCTTTTCGTTTCACCTGCCGGCACCCTCGCGTGTTACAGGAATGAGTTGAAGGCTCTGCACAAGAGGTGGCACTGGTCATGGGTTTGGATAAGACACAGTTGCTCACCTTTCATTCTGTTGTAATGACTGCAATAGCATGGAATCAGGAGATGAGCAAAGGTCGAACCTGGGAGGATGAGAATCAAATGTGGCCAGGACTTATAACAAAATCAGAAATTGATTGTTGCCAAGAGAGAGTCAAAAACAAGAATATTTCATGTTGCTGAAGCCAAAACACAAGGGGTAAATTCAAGTCAAAGAACAGAAACAGTTTGTAGCCAAAGAGATCTTTAAAAACAATGTCGCCAGAGTTTTTTAGATTTAAATTAGTTGCAGAAGAATTGTATGATAATGGCCTTTACATCTACATGGTAATTACACCACACACCACACACTCCTGGATTTCTTGTCTAACAACACCTTGGCAACACTGTAGTACATGCAATGGTGGTGCTGCTTCTATAAACAAAATGGCACCTTGGGAAGATGTCTTCTAAACATCCTTAATGAAAAATCAGGCCACATCATTGCATTCCTTGACCGTTAAAACCCCTCAAAAAACTACCTCAATTATTTGAAAATGATAAACAAAGATCAGATCATCATGACACCTTTTCATACCCAAGAGCAGAGGAGAAGCCTACAGAAGGCCAGTGAATTCGCATCTTTTCTGGATCCAACTATATAAAAGAACAAAGCCGGCCGAAACATTAAACCAAAATAATTGTTATACATCATGATGAGAAACTAAACAAAAAACTAATTCAAAGAGCACATATAGAGGTTTGAGAGAGTATTCACAATCTTGGACAACCTGTAAGTGACAGTTAGAAAATGGTTTCTTGCGTTCCACTTGAAAAAGTCTTCTAGCAGGACGTGTTGTTAACCAGTTTGTTTCGGGCTTCTGTACTGCTGTTACTTTAAATACTGTAACGCAAGCACAATTACATTACAATGTTTAGTTAATAGTGAAGAGCTCTTTCATTCACTTTACCAATTCATTTAAGCTACTCTATTCATTCGATTCCTTTAATTCCTTCAACATGATCCAGGGGGGTATATGCAAATATATGATCAATAAATTCATACACATGCTGCAACAAATGTCAAATTGTTCACTGAAAGAAGGGCACAACATATTGAAGAATACATAACTAAAATAGAAAATAAGTCAGCATTGCCTTTCTGTTTGGATGCCTTTAGTTCCATTGCACTGAACAAATCTCTTGACTCATAACGGTGTGGTGTTGGGATTTTCAGAGTAGTTTACAGATTGTGTGAGAATCATGGGTTTGATTCAGTTTCCAATTCAAAAGTATCAGTGACTGATATTTGCACTAGGATCAATGATGATCAACGTGAATTAGCACCTCTGAAGCAAAGTAATAAGGGGTCAGTAACTAAACTACTTGATTGCCTAAAGGATATTAAGTGCCGATGACTAGTAATTCTCTCCACCTGAATGAAAATAAGACAGAAGTGCTGCTCTTTGGTCCTCCTACTGCCACTAGCAGTTCCACTAGCAACAGTGGCCCTTTTTGCCCGTACTGTCTATTAAACTGCATGCAAAAACTTTAAGAGTAATCACTCTTCCCATTGTTTTGACAGAGAGATAAATGCAGTGGTCAAGTGCAGCTTCTTCAATCTTGGATATATAGCTAAAATTAAACTTTTTTATCAACTAAAAACCTGAACACAGTTATCCATGATTTTATCTTTTATTGGCCGGACTACTGTAATTCACTTTATTTTTATATCTGTCAATCCTCTTTGATTTGTTTGCAGTGGGTGCAAAATGTGGCAACCAGGTTACTAACAAGGAGCCCATCACTCCTGTCTTAGTCTCTCTTCCCTGGCTGCCTGTTAAGTATTAGATTGGTTTTAAGGTGGTTATGTTTGTGTTTAAAGTCTTAAATAACTTGGTTCCTCCATATATTTCAGAATTTCTGATAGAGTAACTGATTACATAAAACGACCAATAGAGAACTCTGTTTTTTTATGCTTTACAAATGCAACTTGGTTTCTTAAATTCTCTTCGTTCATTTTACATTCATTAGCTATGAATAAAAAATGAAAAAAAAGGAACCCTAGACTCTCAAAGCTGCAAGCTAAATGCTTTGTAACAGTGTCCACCTATTGTAAATCACCATATAGTTATTGTACTGTCACCAATCAGTAATCCTAAGATAAATAAGACTGACATCTGAAAAAGCCCGATATCAACATAATTACAGTGAGCACTAATTGTTCCTTGCGATGTGTATGTTTCAGTTTCTATATAAAACCACATTGCAAAGTGCAATGCCATTCTGTGAAGTATTTAAGAGATCACATTGTTAATTATATCTAATTAAGTCATAAATTCAACTTCCACATTAAAATGCTTTGTATTGTCAGTACAACGAGCACCAAACCAATATGTAATTAGTGAAAAGAAAACACAGTGCAGAAGCTGTGCATCTTTGTTACTTTTGGCTCTTAGTTTAAAGTTGCCCTAATCAATGACAGGCTTGTTATCCTTGTTTCTGCCATTAGTGAATTCGGGTTTGGAGACAACACAGTGAAGGTTGTTCTTTCTCAGGCAGTCAGAAAGACAAGACACAGATAATAGGATGGATACTCCTAGCCGGATCTACCATCAGGGTAACGTGGGTATGTACGCCGGGCCTTGCTTGCAAAGGGGCTTTAGAATATGTGAGTAAAAATACCCAATAACAGGAAAAGTCTACGTTTTCTCCAACAGTACATGCACTGACACTTTGATCTTTACAATTTTAAAACTTATCCAATCATGCCTAAATAAAAAGCTTCTAAAAGAAAAATGTGAATCCTGGTTGGCTGATATGGGTGGGACTTGATTAGAGAGGGGGTCTAACAGGTCAAGATTTGAAGTGGTCCTGTGCTGCAAATGAGAAAAAGTCCAAACAGATAGTCATTCAAAAGGAGAGCCCAGTGATGCAGTGAAAAAAAATAAAAATAAAAAGGATAGAAGATTAAAGCAAAACATGATGTTTCGCTGTAAATTACAGTATATCTGAATAATAACAAATACAAATGATGATTTCAACAAGCACTTTGAACAAGCTATAAATACTACAGTTCAAACTAATGATGATAACCGTGATAGATTGTCAGGAAAAGGCTAATATGGCTGCTTTTAGCAGCAACAAGCAGTCTGATTCTGCGGCATCCCATAACACCGATATAGATATGAACAACAATGCAGGGGACAATGAGGCCAGCAAAAAATGACAAACCCGAAGAACGGATTCTTTGTCTGGTCTTTTAATTTAATAACGCAAATATACAAACCCAAAACACTCTGTTACAAATCACCTTTTTGTCCCAAAAAGCCATAGGCCTTTCAAAAGTGTTTAACTGATGTTCGTTAACTGCACTATTAGAAGAATGTTGATTTCCTGTAGATGAGAAGTTGAAATATAAAAATTAACAAAAAAGAATGTAAACTTGACCTGTATAAGAAATGCAAAGTACTAGCATAAAACATTAAGGTTTGTGTCAAATGCTAGCAAAATAAGTAGGCTATATTACATTTCCTCTCAAAGTTTGGAAAATAATGCAGTCCTGAGAAGAGTTAATTGCCATGAAACAATTACTGTAAACTGAATGGAATTAAAGACTTGCTTTTATGAGGAAACTTTATATACACTCCATTTTTTCTCCCCAGATTTTGAGTTTGTACCCTGATTTATCCATCCTCCTTCTCATAGGCTATCCATTCATCCATCCATCTATTCCTTTTCTAACCCACTTGTCCAGTTCAGGGGCGCAGCATGGCAGTGTCTATCCTGGAAGCAATGGGGCAAAGCAAGCACCAATTCTTCCACATCAATATCAGTGATGTAAAAGGAGTGATTGGGTATACTATAATGTCTCCCCAAAGCTCTTCATCTACAGATTACACCACAGACATTTGATGTGTGTAGCCTCTGTGGGTGACAGAGTGGTTTATGATGCTGCCTCACAACTCTTAGGTGGGTCTTTTCAAACTTTATCCATTCTCACTATACCTGCCCACGTTTTTTTTTTGGTGTTATTTTGTTTTCCTTCCTCATCATAAATATGTTCTGTGTAAATTAATTTTGTGAGTGTGTTTATGGAAAAAGAGGATCTGCTGTGGCAACCCCTAACAGATGCAGCTGAAAGAAGAAGAATTAAGTGAGTGTGTTTGGAGGTGTGCCCGGAGATGGACTGGCGTCCCATGCAAGGTCTCTTCCTGGTTGGTGCCTGATATTTGCTCCACATAGATTCCCCCATCCATTCAGAAAATGAATGACTAGGTCAGTGTTTCCCAACCTCGGTCCTGGGGACACACTGTGGCTGCAGGTTTTTTGTTCCAACCAGCTTCTGTTTTTAATTGGACTCCTGGGCTAATTAAGTGATGTGTTATTTCCCAAGTACTGTGTTTTAGGAACAATATAGAAATTAGAAGAATAAGTTTGGTAAAATATATATACTGTATATTAAAATGTACCAAGAGGTTATATGGGAATAATGCATTTTTTTCTTTTTAACAGTATTTTCATCTTGATTTTCATTCTACTTTTCTAGGTGTTCTAATTGTTTAATTAATCCATTATTTACTTATTAGTGGGTCTGATGCTAAAGTAGTTGCAGCCTTTGATTATTCAGTGTTGTTTGCCAGCATGTCTGCTCTGCTCATTTTTAATTGTTATTAATAAGATACAACAAAAACAAAAATGCAAAGAGAAAGGGCAAAATATAATGAAATCAACAAAAGAGAGTTAAGCATTTAAATCTATAGCTAAAATTTTATTAATAAAGTATATCTATCTATCTATCTATCTATCTATCTATCTATCTATCTATCTATCTATCTATCTATCTATCTATCTATCTATCTATCTATCTATCTAGATAAATACTTTAATAATCCCAAGGGGAAATTCACATACTCCAGCAGCAACACACTGATAAAAAACAATATTAAATTAAAGAGTGATAAAAATGCAGGTAGAACAGACAATAACTTTGTATAATATTAACGTTTACCGCCTCGGGTGGAATTTAAGAGTTGCATAGTGTGGTGGAGGAACGATCTCTTCAGTCTGTCAGTGGAGCAGGACAGTGACAGCAGTCCGTCGCAGAAGCTACTCCTCTGTCTGGAGATGATCCTGTGGATGCAGTGGATTCTCCATGATTGACAGGAGCCTGCTCAGCGCCCATCACTCTGTCACGGATGTCAAACTGTCCAGCTCCATGCCTACAATAGAGCCTGCCTTCCTCACCAGTTTGTCCAGGCATGAGGTATCCTTCATCTTTATGCTGCCTCCCCAGCACACCACCCCGTAGAAGAGGGCACTCGCCACAATCGTCTGATAGAACATCTGCAGCATCTTACTACAGATGTTGAAGTACGCCAGCCTCCTAAGGAAGTATAGTCGGCTCTGTCCTCTCTTACATAGAGCATCAGTATTGGCAGTCCAGTCCAATTTATCTTCCAGCTGCACTCCCAGGCATTTATAAGTCTGTACTACAGCAAAAACAGAAATATTTCTAAATGTCTTATAAATGCAAAAATCATGCTGCTATGCTTTTCTGAATGTAGAATAAAAGAAAAATAATAACGGCTATTAAATGAGATCAGTGTTATCAGCTGTTGTCACTGATTAGGAACTGGAACTGGACTTTGAGAATGTCATGTTACTTTTTAAACATGGATGATGACCCACCCTCCTAACAAACTAGGTACTTTTTACTAGACTTTAATCTCTGGATGGGAGGCCCCCTCCTAGTCTGTTCCCACTGCTTTCTTCTCATACAATGACATGGTTTTTCAAAATCATTCCCCTAATAATAAAGTTCTGTCCCTTCTTGAAGATTTTTTCTGATATTGGTGGGGAATTTTTGTAATGGAGGTGGGGGTTTCTGCTGTGTTCAAGCAGTAAAACACACATTCCTGTTTCTTTCTTTACCAATGGTGTTCAAGAAGCCCCAACTTTCATTTAATCACTGTTTGGTAGTCCATGACTGCTCTTGTAAAACTTTAAGCAGCCTTAATTATTATATAAATTATAAATTTATTAGATAAATTATATCTCCAGAACTCCAAACTGAATGTCAGAATGGGAAAGAAAGGTGATTTAAGCAATTATCAGCGTGGCATGGTTGTTGGTGCCAGACGGGCCGGTCTGAGTATTTCACAATCTGCTCAGTTACTGGGATTTTCACGCACAACCATTTCTGGGGTTTACAAAGAATGGTGTGAAAAGGGAAAAACATCCAGTATGCAGTAGTCCTGTGGGCAAAAATGCCTTGTTGATGCTAGAGGTCAGAGGAGAATGGGGCGACTGATTCAAGCTGATAGAAGAGCAACTTTGACTGAAATAACCACTGCTACAACCGAGGTATGCAGCAAAGCATTTGTGAAGCCACAACACGCACAACCTTGAGGCGGATGGGCTACAACAGCAGAAGACCCCACCGGGTACCACTCATCTCCACTACAAATAGGAAAAAGAGGCTACAATTTGCATGAGCTCACCAAAATTGGACAGTTGAAGACTGGAAAAATGTTGCCTGGTCTGATGAGTCTCGATTTCTGTTGAGACATTCAAATGGTAGAGTCAGAATTTGGCGTAAACAGAATGAGAACATGGATCCATCATGCCTTGTTACCACTGTGCAGGCTGGTGGTGGTGGTGTAATGGTGTGGTGGATGTTTTCTTGGCACACTTTAGGCCCTTAGTGCCAATTGGGCATTGTTTAAATGCCACGGGCTACCTGAGCATTGTTTCTGACCATGTCCATCCCTTCATGACCACCATGTACCCATCCTCTGATGACTACTTCCAGCAGGATAATGCACCATGTCACAAAGCTCAAATCATTTCAAATTGGTTTCTTGAACATGACAATGAGTTCACTGTACTAAAATGGCCCCCACAGTCACCAGATCTCAACCCAATAGAGCATCTTTGGGATGTGGTGGAACGGGAGCTTCGTGCCCTGGATGTGCATCCCACAAATCTCCATCAACTGCAAGATGCTATCCTATCAATATGGGCCAACATTTCTAAAGAATGCTTTCAGCACCTTGTTGAATCAATGCCACGTAGAATTAAGGCAGTTCTGAAGGCGAAAGGGGGTGAAACACCTTATTAGTATGGTGTTCCTAATAATCCTTTAGGTGAGTGTACAGTATACAGTTCTCAAAGCTGTATAATATATTTATTGGATTGTGGGAGGCCAGAAATAATTTCAGCAACAGTAGGGGCATGGCAGCAGGAAGCAATCCTGCCAATCCATCTTAGGGTACACTTCCCTACACTCAAATTCCCAATGGGCCAATTTAATACTGCCACCTTAAATTTGAAATGAGCTGATTTTAAAATTAAAAATTTACAGGCAGTTTGTGTGGTCAGATAAATGATCACTAAAGATCAACAAAATTGATAGTGAATTTGAATCCAAAACGAAACAGCAAGCACATGTACCCTTTAATAAGCTGCTGCAGTTCACACTCCTCAAGAGTATTTCTGTGTGCAAATCTGTCTTTTACCATGCACTGGCCATTTACTCGAAGAATAAGTGGCGTTGAAGGATTTAGTGTGCTAGCACACATGGTATGACGCCTCGCTTATTGGCACTAGTCTTGTTTATTTTCTGGTTATTATTATTATTATTGTAACACATGTCTCTCTACACATTGATATCAGATGAAGTATATTTATCCAATTATACATGATTAATAGACTGAGCATTTTATTGCCCTGTTATTATAACTAGGAAAAATAACAATTGAGACCTACATATCATTTCTTGTCAATAGGCTCTTAATGACTACTTTCAACACTGCCACTTAGCATGTCGCAATTAAGAATAACCTGGAAAGTGGAGTGAAACAGCTTGGTGAGGGCACACACACAAAAAAAGGTTTTACTGTACCCACTTTATAACTTATAAATGGTTCTCAGAATCAACCAAGATGTGCATTACAGCAACACAGAAAGACAGAGAAATGTTTGCTTCATGAGAACAGTCACCAAGATTTCTGAAAGTTTTTTTAAAGATTCAGACAGAAAAATGCAGACATTCCCAACTTTATTTTTGCCAGTTTCTTTAAATATTTACGGTTATTATAATTCCTTTTTTTTTGTAATGTATAGTGCTCCTGTATAACAAAGTGGCACTGTACTTAGTAGAGTGCAGTTGCCCACTTTCCCCTTTTCTGCTTGGCTTTTCTCTGTGTACTTGCCCACCTTACTAAATTTACCAGATTATTTACTAAGTATCTATGGTTACTGTCATTACTTCTTTTTTTGTACTGGATACTGTTTCCTTCTCTTTTTGCCATTCATTCATCCATTTTCTACAGCTTATGTTGGTCCTGTACTTGGGGGCAGCAGTCTAAGCAAAGATGCCCAGACACCCCTTTTACCCACCTCCTCTGTGGAGATAATAAGGAATTCCCATGCCAGCTGTCCAGCATGTCCTGGGTGTGCTCCAAAGTCTCCTCCATATTGGACATGCCCGAAAACACCTCTGCAGGCTGACATCCAGGAGGCATACGAATTGGTTCCCTAAACTACCTCACCTGGCTCCCTTCAATGCAGATGAGCTGCTGCTCTATTTTTGAGTTCCTAACAAATGTCTGCACTCCACGCCCTATCTCTAAGGCTGAGTCAAGACACCCTACAAAAGAGGCTAATTTCTGCTGCTTGTATCCATGATCTATTTCTTTTGGTCACTTCCTACTTGACCGGGAAAACAGGAGCTTTATCTTTGAGTTCAGATCTCTCTTCACCACAACTGACCAATACAATGTCTGCATAACTGATAAAACTGCTCCAGTAAATCTCTTGGTCCCTTCTTCCCTCAGTTGTAAACAATAACTCAAGATACTTTAATTCTTCCACTTGAAGTAGCACCTCCCACCCATCTGTAACTTTAAGAGGGCACTTCACCCTTTTCTGGCTAAGAACTATGACCTCAGACTTCAAGGTTCTGATCCTCATCCCAGTTGCTTCAGATTTGCCCAGGTATGAGGTCACCACCTGATAAAGCCAACAGATCCACATCAATCCGCAAAAAGTAGAGATGCAATCCTAAGGTCTCTGAACTGAACCCCTTCACCCCTTGGCTGCGCCTAGAAATTCTGTCTATAAAAATGATGAACAAGATTGGTGATAAAGGAGCAATCTGGTGGAGTCACCGCAAGGAATGAGTCTGACTTACTGCTGGTAATGTGAACCAAGTTGGAACTGTGGTTGTACAGGGACTGAAAAGCCCATAACAGCAGGCCCAGTATGCCATATTCCTGAAGCACTCCCCACAGGACACCCAGAGGGACATAGTTGTATGCCCATTCCAATCCACAAAACAAATGTAGAATGTCTTTTCTGCTTAGCTTTTCTTGGTATAGTTTAGTGTTCTTCTACATCTCAAGACATGAACATTAGTTTCATTGGTGTCTGTAAACTGGTGCTTTGTGAGTGTATGGGTGCATAATACTCCTGTACCTTCATTTATCAATTTTTAACCCACTTAATCCAAATTAGGAATGCAGACAAACTGAGCAAGCCAAAGTAGCTTCAAGCATAATGCCAAAATCAACTCTAGACAAGAGAACAACTATCACAAGGTCCACACTTACTTATGTTGCCCAATATAATGTCCAAGTAACCTTACACAAACAGGTGTATATGAGAGAGTTAAAGCACAGTACAAAGAGAGAAGTCCACAAAAACAAGAAAAACGAAGTACACTCCACCCTGACTGGATGACCCTAGTCTTGGGGAGCTCCTCACAGTCCTGTAATTGAATGTGTAGGCTCAAAAATGGGTGCTTTGATGGTTTTGTGAAATGGGGAAATAGGTGGAAAGATGGGCTTCAAAAAGAATTACCAGAAATTGCTTTCCGAGGTTAGGAGGTATAGGCTTGTTTGAAGACATTGCTTAGTTTGGGATGTTCCAATGAAATGCTGTCATTTCATTTGGGAGCAGTAAATTGCCTCTGAAGAGTGGCTGGGTTTGAGTGTGAGTCGTGCTCAAATAACAAGCCACTCAAGGCTGCTTTCTGTCTGACTTGGACTGAGCACAACTGGAAGAGAACCATTTTTTTAAGTATATCCAAATGAGTTCATGGCATACTAAACATACTTGTGGTATTTGAATAATATTATTTATTTTAAGTTCGGGTTTGGAATGAATATTTAGTTATTCATACTGCACTACAAAAAAGACTCGCCCAAATAATTTGTTTTATATAAATTATAAATATATATATATATCAATGTGTATGTCTATATGAAGCTGCTTTCAAAAATAACAAAATGTCAGTTTCTAAATATAAAAAATGCCACAAAGAGCAGTAAACAGTAAAAAAAACAAAACAAAATACAATGAATATTTGATTCTTTGCCTATAAAGCTACATCAGTAGCAGTTCTCTTAGGTCCACTGTCACACAGTTTCAAAAGAAGATCGACCAATCATCTTTTCCAAGCAATGTGGAGATTGTGTCCCTGTTCTTCTGCAGATTTTCTGCTGTCTCGCTTGCTGCTGTTTCTCCAGGCAATCCCAGACAGCATCAATGATGCTGAGATCAGGGCTCTTTGGAGACCATACCATCCATGGCAGAGCTCCACAGATGAAGCTCATTGATATATTATGAAATCCTTACACAAGCCTGCAAAAGCAAGCACATAACACTCACCTTGCTCTGCCTTCACTGGCTTCCAATGTCTTACAGGATTGAATATAAAATTCTATTAATAATTCTGGCAATGATTCTGGCAATTTCTACACCAAGGCTTTGGAACAGCCTCCATAAATTAATGAGATCAGCAGACTCAATTCATTCCTCCAAAAACAACTTAAAACTCATTTGTTCAGGAAGACATTTGACTTACCCTGACATTGTGACCCTTCTTTCAGTTTACCCTCTCTGTCCACATAATATGAAGATGTATGTTTGTAGCACAAATTACGTTATTTGTGCAGAGTTTTCTTGTAGTATTCATATTTTTGTATTTTATTCTGGTTTATTGTCTCTTATTCTATTTCAATGATTTGTATATTCTGTATTTATCTTTATTTAGTGTTGTATGCAGATATTATTTGTATCTAATGTTGTTTTATGTCTTTTTCTCTTTCTGAATCTTTGAAAATCTCCTTGACCATTGGAAAGTTGCTATATAAATATATATACAGTATATTGTAAATTAAAGCACAAACAAAGATAAAGATTTGGGGCACCAAGGACAATCCCAATAAAATTGAATCAAAATAACAAACACAATGTTTAATATTTATTTTTAAAAACATCTTTATAGATGTGAGTATACAACTAGACTGAGGTCAAGTTGGCGGAGTAGCTGGTTAAGAGAGATGCAGCGTGGAAGTGATGTCATCCGTCTTTCTGTTGCTGGCAATTGGGTCTGTAGGAGAAAGGAGAGGATAGGCATTTTGCAATAGTGCCAAATCTCAACTCAGGGTGAAATTACCACTAAATGAGCCCTGACGTTGACTCCCAAGTGCACATGTGTGATATGGAAGTTATAAATTGTTTGACATTATGTATATACTGTATATATATATATATATATATATATATATATATATACAGTATATAGTCATGCTTGGGCTTCTGAGTTGCACAAAGACAGGCAGTTGCATATTGGGCAAAGGGAACTTTATTTTAAGACTAGCAGGAACAGCATTTAGACTTTATTTAGTAAAGAAGCTTTTATTCAAACAGTTGGCAGAAGCAGCAGCTTCTCAGCTACCCATCCTCCTCTGGCCATTCCCTTCACTTTATAAGAACTCATTCTTCGAGCAGATTCAGTTGCAGAGACACACTGGGTGGAGCCGACTCGAAAGCAGTCTAGAAAAAGCAGAAAGAGAAGCCAAAAGGTTAGGTGAGCGCTCAGCTTTAAATATTCTAAGCATCATGTGACATACACCTTTCACAGTTAGGAGTGTCACCACGCAACTGCTGGTGGTGGATGGGATGAAGGTACAGCAGACCACTCAACAGGCTGTGTCTGTATAGAAGCTGCTGCCACAGGAGACGAAGGAGCAGCAACAGCAGTCAGAATATATATTGTATATATTGTATATATACAGTATTATTATATATATTGTGGCCGCTGTTGCTGCTCCTTCGTCTCCTGTGGCAGCAGCTTCTATACAGACACAGAACATTTACAGCCCGTCTACTCTCTATATGTAAAATCATAAGCCTGAAAGTGCAAAAATTTTTGTGCAATGATTGTATGTGACGTTTTTTGTGACACTTTAAGTTGGGCTTATTTTAAAACCTACATATATATGTTTAGTATCATTCTTTTCCAGGATTTATCTCACTTTAATGTGATGTTGTTAGATTTTCAGACTCTCATTCCTTTTTAAATTCTAAAGTATAATAACAAGAAAGTCGTGGTTTTTAATATCAAGAAAGTCATGGTTTTTATTTTTGATCGAGTAAACTTTCTTTCACAGGAACAAACTATTAAAAAAAATTTTCTTTTCTTAACACCGATGTTTGTATTTAGGTGATTTAGTTAGCAGTTACGATGACCCATTGCATACCACTTTAGTTTTCATGTGATTTTTCCTGTTATTTAAATGAGTCAATTTTAAAAAAACATTTTTTTGAATCTATAGAATGTCAGTTAAAACGAATGGATCATTTTTTTAGTCTCTTATCAATACTCATCAAGCATAGTGGACCTCAGTTTAACGGGAATACTCCAATCGGTAAGAGAGTAAATATTTTATTCTCATTTCCTGATTTTTTCTCTGTTAAATAATTATTAATTTTTCTTTTACATATTTATCGAATTTCATGATTTTGATTCCAATAAATAATATTTTTTGTTTTGTACATTTACAGATTTTACTAATATTCTGGCTGCAACTGTAGGCTTGGCCCCAGTATATATATATATATATATATATATATATATATATATATATATACAGAGAGAGAGAGAGTCAAACACGTGTTTTTTGCAGTCAACTTCAATATATATTTATAGTTTTACTGAAACAAAACACCTCCCTTACAAATGCAACTTTTGTAACCTGCTTTCATTTTTGTTCATGTTATCCAAAAAAGGTATCAGTCTTACAAATATGACACCCCCAGAATCCTTTTTGTGCCACATTTAAGTGCTTTTCTCAATTTACTTCATATTTCCTTAAAGGGCAAAAGAACAGAAATGCAAGAAGTCTCCAGCTGGGCCATGTTATTCTTTACACATCTATTTGTTAAACTTTAGAACAGGCATACAAGAGATAAGTGGATTTTGCTGATGTAGTTGAAAAATGTGTAAAACAAGATGTGTGACAAAATAAACCAAAAAAACAACTTTTGAACATTTCTAAACCAGTTCGATAAATAAAACATTTTGGTAATAAGCAATAACACAGTATGATTAAATGAAGTGAAGATACTGTGGAAGAGATAACAAATCAGTGCACATCTGCTGCTGTCTCAGGCAATTAGAAACCAACATACTCCCATTTCCACTTTATAGTAATGTGTGTTTTTTTAATTTTTTTAAGCAAATGTATTTTTTGGTGGTTACAGCTCCATTATTTATTTATCGCTAACTCTTCTTCAAGTCTGGGGATGTAATTTACAATGGGGTGCGGTAACATTTGCTTTTAAAATAACATCACACGGCTTCAGTCAGTATTCATGGGTGGCCTCTACTTGAGAACAAAGAAATAATCCATTTGAATTCCTGACTTAAAACCATTTATTTTTGTTACTCACATCTCTGTCTTGGCAGTTTTTTTTTCCCTGGCAAATGGCAATTATTTGCATAATTATAAAGTATAGAAAGACCATGACTGCCAGGAAGAAATGTTTGCCGCAAACTGTTTTATTAATAAACTGTACTTGGTCTCATCAATTATCTCCTGAAACAGACAGGAACAAAACATTTAATAAGATCATCAACAGTGTTTAAGTAACTTAATGGATATGAATTTGTTTAACTGTCTAACTAAAACAGGTAAGTCAAAATACGCCGTAGTAATGGAGTATAAAAGCACCTTTTTCTTGAACTTCTTCAAGTTCAGCCTGAGTCCTCTGAAACTGCCTTTGAGGTCCCCTTGATTCTCCATTGTCTTCCATCGAGTTTTGGGAATAAACAATATATAAAGTGAACACAGTGGGCACTCAATCAACCAGAACACAAATTCTCTCACAATGTCTTTAGTTATCAAGCGTAAGGCAAGATTTATTCATAAAGGAATACTGGGTAAACAAATCTTCAAACCTTCAAAATCTCCAAAAAACTCCATCTTGCCAGGTTTAGCAGAGCTCTAGTCTCTATTATAAATGTGCAACAGAGTCTCTTTAGTATTTCTGGATACTAATCTTCTTTCTCTGGTTTTTCATATTTTTCAGTTGATCCCTCAGTCAAGGATATTGCAGCAGACACCCTACATTTCAAGGTCCAGGGCCATTTCGATGATAAACACGCCTATATTAGGTGGGATTACTCCATTTATCATTGCATAAAGCAAGATGCCTGCTCTTCTTCCAGTTTCACTTTCTTAAAAGTCCACAGTGATACATAAATGGAAGGATTTGGCATTTTTATGGATAAGCTCAGTATTATTCAAGTCCAAGTTATTTCTTCACAAACATGATACAGTATATATAGGTTTTTTCACATGAAATGTTGTTGTAAAGTTAAATGTTTTCTATAAATTTTAGAAAATACTTGGCCTGGCATTTTACAATGAATCCTATGGGACACTAGGGCTCAAACAGAAAATAAAAGCATAAAAACTTACCGAATACATCCTCTTTGACTTTCAGTAAAATAAAGTGCCAGGAAGAAATGTATCTATATGTAAGTGCAGAAGTAAATTGAAGGAAACCAACCATGTGGAATGAAAAGTTTACTGGTATTTTATCTTTGAGAGCAGACCAGACACCGTTGGGGTGAAGTAGACAAGCGCTGAAGTAGCACACACAGCTGCTCTTTTTTTAAAATGGTGCAATCTCATGGTTTTGGTGTTTTTTGCTCAAAAATGACATGTATAAGTTATTTTACAATGTGTGTGTAACTGCAAAATGCTGATCACTCCACACAAATGAATAAATAAAATAGTATAATTTTTATGACTAAGAAGTCCCAAGACACATAGGTCCCAAAATATTGTAAAAGAAATTAAAGTAATATCCACTAAAGAGGGTTATACTGCCAAGCCTCGTCTTTATAAATGGACAAACACATAAATGTCATGAAACCAAAAAGCCTTATTCTTCACAAAAATACTCTGTCACAATGACAAAATGGAGTTGCCTAAAAAGACAAGGCAAACCCAAGGTGAATGCAGTCCCCATATAGAAATCCCAAGGTACACTCAAAAAACAGAGTAGAGAGGTAAAAAATTCTGAAATATCAAAAATCAGAAGCACAGAAAAACTCACCAAAAATCCCTAGCACAATCAAAATGAACCACCAGGAACTATGGGAGACCCTTCAATTTATAACGAAGAGGGCAGTTCCTGCCACTGAATGGCAGGTGGCCCTACTCCCTGGAGAACCACCCTCAACATACATGAAACATAGCCAAGGCATTGAAACTTAAACACAAGCAATTGCAAATAAACCAAAATAAACTTCATAAATGCAAGAGAGCCAAAAAAAGAACAAAGATGACATAAAACATGAATTTGAACCTATGACGATAACCTAAGCAGATTTCTTTTAATTAAAGTTTGCCTTTTCTAGTTTGGTTTAAGTCTCCCCATTCTCACTGTCACTATTAATTCAGTTTTATAACACAACCTTTGGGGGCTCTGATCTGGACTGGCTCATGGGGTGGGATGAGAAGGCGATTGTCTCAGGCAGAACTTTGGCCAGGGTGGCATTTTTCAACAAAAGCATTTTTTTCATTGTAAAATAATACAAAAATAAAGTATGAACCATAAGAGATATGTACATATGAGGTGCATAATTTATACACTATCTTTAATAATGTATGAGAAATATTTTCATTTTCAAATATTTCAGAGCTGCAATTTGTAATCCGAGCATCCAAACAGGACACGTACATTTTGAAGCTTTATGTCAGTAAATGATATTGGCGTCCCTTTCCCTAGTTTTTCACTTATCGTACTGTGTGTTTGTGTGTATTGATTGTCATTTTGTAAAATATTAAAATCTGGAATGCTAGTAAGGCGTCAATCACAGGTACACAGTGTCTGTTAAATGTCTTTTAAGTGTGTAATGTACATGTATAGCTAGAAAGGGCAGGCACCTTTTAGCTTGTAGGACATTTTGAAACTGGCAGGATATTTGGAAAATTGACAAGGATGAGTGAAATTATTGAGATTCACTACGCATTCAACTTCACCACCCCAAAACTCCACACTAATGTATGCAAACAGTGAAGAATGTATACATTTGTACTGTTTGTAGTGCTTATTTTGTGTGATTTAATCATTGTCATGTCAATCAGTCAGTCAATCATCTTCCAACCCACTATATCCTAACACAGGGTCACGGGGGGTCCCAGCCAACACAGGGCGCAAGGCATGAAAAAACCCCAGGCAGGGTGCCAGCCCACTGCAGGGCACACACACACCCACACACACACCAAGCACACACTATGGACAATTTAGGATTGCCAATGCACCTAACCTGCATGTCTTTGGACTGTGGGAGGAAACTCACGCAGACACGGGGAGAACATGCAAACTCCACACAGGGAGGACCCGGAAAGCGAACCCAGGCCTCCTTACTGCGAGGTGCCACCCTCTGAAAATAGTATTTATCATTATTATTGTTGTTGTTGTTGCGTTTATTATTTTGCCTATTGTTCCAGGAATGTAATGTATTGTGGAAGTATATGCAGTACTTAAAAACCCTGTGTCACAATATGTATTGCACGTGGATTAAGTGTATTGACTGATACCTTGTAAGTAAACATATGGAAGGTGGGAGTGGTGAAGGGCAAAAATGTGGCTTGCCTTTGGCAGCATTATTTAACACACTAGTTCTGGCTCTGACACAATTAAACATATCTACTGTATACTCTGCTTTTAATTATTTTTTTGTTCTATCTATCTATCTATCTATCTATCTATCTATCTATCTATCTATCTATCTATCTATCTATCTATCTATCTATCTATCTATCTATAATAATAATAATAATAATAATTCATTACATTTATATAGCACTTTTCTCAGTACTCAAAGTGCTATCCACACAGGGAGGAACTGGGAAGCGAACCCACAATCTTCCACAGTGTCCTTACTGCAATCTATCTATCTATCTATCTATCTATCTATCTATCTATCTATCTATCTATCTATCTATCTATCTATCTATCTATCTATCTATCTGTCTATCTATCTATCTATCTATCTAAATTCCAAATGATTGAATCAATAAGTAAAATAATGAAGAGAAAGAGCACAAATGTCATAATAGCTAACTTGGAGGAAGGCACGTTGATGCAGTGGTTAGCGAGTCTGTGTGATGTTTGTATGTTATCCCAGTGCCTCTTGCTTTCTTCCCAGACATATGTGTATAATGTTTTTTGACTATTCTGTTTTAATCTTGGGCAGTGTGTCCAGGGTTTGTTTGTACCTTCTTGTTGATGCTGTCAGTATTTGCCTAGTACTAAACTTATTTACTGTAAGACATAAATGGATCAAAGGTATCATAATGGATTGTCTCCTTGTGTGACTGGGGTCTTACTTGTCCCATTGATCATTACAGTTACGTTCTTGAAAGCCTTGTGCTGTTGGCACTGTTGCCAGATTAGTAATAATGCGTTCATCTTCCTTGTCCACTTTGTCCACCAGTCAATGATTAGAAGCTGAAGTTTAATCTAACTGTATTGGAAAGAGAGTGGACAGCAGCTCTGGGTAAACTCACACATACACACATAAATAAAGCAAAACCAGTAATTGTAAAAAAATAAAGCAGAATAAATTTACCAAAAAATAGAGAACCTTCTCCAAAGAAACAATTATCCCCTCTCATCTGCTTAAATGTAACAACCTACACTTCATGGCTATCTAATGCAAAAGAGTTCTAAAAAGATCAGTGCAGCTGGTAAAGCAAAAATGTGATCTTATTTTAAAAATGGAGCTTAAGAGGCCAGAGAATTGCTCCAAACACAATGGCTTATTAGGGTGTCAGTTTGTATGCAAATATTCTTATACTAACTAGAAAGGTTTATCCACCTCTAAAATTAAGTGGCTTCTCCTTCAGTTTGTCTTTTAAAATTGAAAAGTGAGTTAAAAAAATGTCCAAGTCTGTATTTAAATAAAAGTAACTTGTGTGGTATATAATGATTTTTATTAAAACAACTGCAATGGCATTTAAAGTTATAATGCAGTTAGAGGACAGGCAGGGTGACATAGCAATTAGCTCTTCTGCCTTACAGGTTCTGTAACCTGGGTGAATTTTCTTAAGTAGTTATAATCTGTGTGTTCTCCCCATGTCTGTAGGGGTTTTCTGTGGCTACTCCTGTTTTCCTCTCACAGCTCAAACATAGCTTTAAGATTAATTAGTGACACTATGGCTATGTGCATCCATCCATCCCTCCATTATCCAACCCACTATATCCTAACAACAGGGTCACGGGGATCTGCTGGAGCCAATCCCAGCCAACACAGGGCGCAAGGCAGGAAAAACCCCGGGCAGGGCGCCAGCCCACCACAGGGCGCACACACACACACCCACACACCCACAAGCACACACTAGGGACAATTTAGAACACTACTATGTTTTCATTTAAAAATGGTTTATAATAGAGAAAACAACCTCCTTCCACACTAGTATTTTCATATAATTTATGAACGTATCTCCCTCCACACTAAAATAACCGAAAATGCATATGACATCTACATGGGCCTACATGCATGCATCAGCAGAAAAATCCTCGATGTGATGGTAGGAGCAACTCTCATGTGATTTATCGCAAACCTATAGTGACTACTAAATTATTTGCCTTTTGCTCATGTACACGGCATTCATACTGTACAAAATGCAATGTATCTGCATACAGGCAAGCAAAATTACAAGTGCCATGGATAACAACACTTCTTTGTCTGCTTGTTAGAATATAGTGTTCTTCCATAAAGGCTGACCAATCAGAGAACGAGATATAATGAGCAGGATCCAGGTAGGGAAGGATGATGTAACAAGCACAAACAAATCAGAGCACGATTAGTGTCTGCATTTTTAAAAGTTTTCCCCTATCCACCCGGTATTTTTAGAAGTTTAAAGCTCTTCTCAAAAGTTGCCATTTTCGGGGGTTAAAAACGATGGGGTGGTGTTAATGAAAGGCAAAAATTGAGCCTAATGTTGGTGTTTTTAAATGAAAATGTACTGTGGATGTAGCCTAAATTTGCCCAGTCAGACTGAATTTGCCTGCTGAAAGATAGCTTATATAAGATTTCCATCCAAGCGCACTCCAATTTAGAGTTCCAAGGGGCTGGCATTCTTTCCAGGTAATGACGGGTGCAAGGCAGGATCCAAGACTGGATGTGGCACCACTAACACACACACATGCACATACACACACATGTTAAAAAAATGTTGTATTCATATTTGGAAAGAATGTACAAACTCCATGTGTGCTGCCACCAAGAGTGGAATTTGAACACAAATTACAGGATACATGATACAATAGTGCTTGCCAATGAACTACAATACTCTAAACTATATTTATTTATGAGTAAATTAGAGGTTATTTTCTTTGTTGCCATCTACATTATATTTGCTTATTTGTAAAAGGGATTTCTAAACACTTTTGTTTTATTATTTTCTCATAATATTTTTAAACAGTAGCATCGAGCAAAAGGCAGAAACCAGCCCTGGAATAATACCAGTCCATCACAAACTTCACTCGCACTCAAACTGGGCCAATTCAGAATGGCTCATTAAACTAGCACTTACATTAGCTAACTACAAAGGTGCATAAAATAATAAAAGCTGCAATTATAGACAGATACACTGAACAGACAGGAAGGAACTAAGGCTGCATTCTAGGTATGAGATGACACTTTTTTAACCACATTTTTTGTTTTGGTTCCTTGTACAGCGCCTGGTTTTCTGCATCCTAACCACAGGCAGGGTGGGAAATGGTAGTTAAAAAAAAGAAGCTGTCAGTGTCTGCCATGAGTATAATTTAAGGAACAAAAACACATGAGTGTTGCGATAATCATACCTTTGTCTAATTACAATGATCATTGAGTCAAGTTTAAGACCTCTCCCATGTTAACGTTCTGGCATGACGCAAGGCTGCAGTGAGTCATGCACAGTTAGGCGTTAGCAATAATTAACAATACATTAAGCTCTATAAAAGAAATTTCTTTGAGTCCCTGCGTAAACTATGACCATAAACATGTCAGAAATTTCTATGAGTTATTGCATAAATTATGATCATGAACATGACAGAAGCAGGGTGCTGTGCGTGTTACTATTGGCATTTTTTCACTTTGCATTTAAACTTTGTATGCTTTCTGTTGGATGTTGCCTTCTTAGAATTCATCTTATAATAAAGCATTGCAGATATATGGTGGTTTATGCTGCTGCATCAGAGCTCCACGAGACTGGGTTTGACTAGTGTCCCTGATTAGCATCTGTGTGGAGTTTGCATTCCTCCCTGTGTGTGAGTAGGATTTTCTCCAGATCATCTAGGTTTTAGTCCAAGGAGGTACAGTTTAAGCAAACTGATAAGTTTAAATTCAGTCAGTGCTGACAACTGGAGGTGTTTATGAGTGTGACTGAGTTAAATGCTCTCCAGTTCTGCATTGAATCTAATGCTCCGAGGATGGCATCTCACATGTGTGTGCTTGAACTGGATTAAGCAAGTTCAATAACAAATGGATGAAATGAATTACTTTGTACTTGTATTTTTAAAAAATTAGAAGTCAGATTGTAAAATCAGGATGGCACATTGCTTAATCTTACGTCCCCACTGACAAATCCTGTGCCAGGCAGATGTCTGTGTGAACTCTTCATGTTTGCACAGACTTTTCTCTGGATATTCCAGTTTTCCTCCTCCCACGTGGCAAAGACAAAGTTACGTTAATTCATGACTCTAAGCCCAGTATAAATAAGAATGTGTTCAATATTTCTATCAATTTTTGCATAAAAACGTAATCATTACACACACAAGTCCAGGGTCTTAGGTTCTAACCTTTTCTGAGCACTGCATATCTGAAGTTTGTGAATTTGTGTGGGTATTTCTCAGAGTAATTCTTTTTTTCTCCCACATCCCAGATGTGCATTTTAAGTTAACTGCTGACTCCGAATTGATTATGCACAAGTAAATGTGTGTCTCTGTGCTCGTATGGCTGTGAAAGACTACAGTTTGTTCCCTAACAGCTCCTTGTGCAATTGAGGCTACTTCCGCACGACTTTTAAAAGTGGCATTCCATCCATTCATTATCCAACCCGCTACATCCTAACTACAGGGTCACAGGCCTCTGCTGGAGCCAATCCCAGCCAACACAGGGTGCAAGGCAGCAAACAAACCTCGGGCCAGGCGTCAGCCCACCTCAGTAAAAGTGGCCTTTTTAGGTGAAAATTATCTCTATACACACTAGCGTTTTCACATCATTTTCAAAAGTACCCCCATCCACAATAAAACAGCTAAAAACGCGTATGACCTAGAAATTCACCTGTACTGGGCAGGTGCCCATCAGTGGAAAAATCCTTGAAGGGATGGTAATGCCATGTCCAGCAAAATGATGTGAAACACTGCAGTGATCAGTAAATGTTTTGCCTTTTGTGTATATATGCAGCATTCAAACTACAAAATACAATTTAGATAACAAACAAATAAGCAACACAAAAAGCACCATGGGAAACAGTTCTGCTGTATCTGCTGTGCTGGAATATGAAAAAGGAACAAACTAATTGTAGTGTGATTAGTCTGTGTTTTCATCCATCCACATTGCATTATGGGGCCAGTGTATACAGCTCTGGAGAGCATCTTCAAAGTTCTTAATTTTCAGGGGTAGAAAACACCAGAGAAGTGTGGACAAAAGGCAAAATATGTCTGTTTTTAAAATAAAATGTAGTTGTGTGGGTGCATCGTGAACTGAAGTGGGTTACAAATTGTTTGTATGTGTTAATGGGGATCAACCACTGCTTTGAAATTAGATTTATTGCCTTTGTCGGGGTGGCAGTGAGAATCAGAGCAGTTCTTCACTCAGCCCATTCACACATACAGCATATACATGGATGTGTGAGGAAAACAGGAGTACCTGAACTAAAACTCAGGCTCACATTGGGAAAATATGCAAACTCCAGGCAGACAACAATTAGATGTAGCCCTTGATCCCAGAATGTTAGATTCCTCATGCAGCAACACAAACTAGTGCACCACCTCTTCGGTTCAACACACCATATTTATAAGCTGTAAATGTGCTGCAGTATCTGATCAAGACATACTGTATGTATTTGACACATATTTTTAGGAAGTCACTGTGAACTGGAGAGATTCCAAAGGACTGGAAAATGGCAAATATCATCCCATTATATAAAAAGGGTGACAGGGCAGATCCAAGCAACTATAGGCCAGTAAGCTTAACATGTATCACAAAAAAATTAATGGAAGGAATTATTAAGGATAAGATTGAGCAACACATGGCAAGGACAGGAGTTATTCTGAACAGTCAGCATGGGTTCAGAAGAGGGAGGTCATGTTTTACTAACGTGCTGGAATTTTATGAGGTTGCAACAAAAGCATATGATCAAAGTGGAGCTTATGATATTATTTATCTGGACTTTCAGAAAGCATTTGATAAGGTGCCACATGAGAGGTTGGGCATCAAGTTAAAAGAAGTGGGAGTTCAGGGTGATGTTTTTAGATGGGTGCAGAATTGGCTCAGACACAGGAAGCAGAGGCTGATGGTGCGAGGAACCTCATCAGAACTGGCCGATGTTAAGAGTGGTGTCCATCAGGGGTCAGTGCTAGGGCCGTTGATATTTTTAATATATATAAATGATTTAGATAGGAATATAAGTAACAAGCTGGTTAAGTTTGCAGATGATACCAAGATAGGTGGATTAGCAGATAATTTGGAATCCGTTATATCATTACAGAAGGACTTGGATAGCATACAGGCTTGGGCAGATTTGTGGCAGATGAAATTTAATGTCAGTAAATGTAAAGTATTACACATAGGAAGTAAAAATATTAGGTTTGAATACACAATGGGCGGTCGGAAAATCGAGAGCACACTTTATGAGAAGAATTTAGGAGTCATAGTGGACTCTAAGCTATCGACCTCCTGACAGTGTTCAGAAGCCATTAAGAAGGCTAACAGAATGTGAGGTTATATAGCGCCTTGATCTGTGGAGTACAAGTCACAGGAGGTTATGCTCAACCTTTATAATGCACTGGTGAGGCCTCATCTGGAGTCCTGTGTGCAGTTTTGGTCTCCAGGCTACAAAAAGGACATAGTAGCACTAGAAAAGGTCCAGAGAAGAGCGACTAGGCTGATTCCAGGGCTACAGGGGTTGAATTATGAGGAAAGATTAAAAGAGCTGAGCCTTTACAGTTTAAGCAAAAGAAGATTAAGAGGTGACATGATTGAAGTGTTTAAAATTATGAAGGGAATTAGTACAGTGGATCGAGACTTGTATTTTAAAATGAGTTCATCAAGAACACGGGGACATAGTTGGAAACTTGTTAAGGGTAAATTTCGCACAAACATTAGGAAGTTTTTCTTTACACAAAGAACGATAGACACTTGGAATAAGCTACCAAGTAGTGTGGTAGACAGTAAGACGTTAGGGACTTTCAAAACTCGACTTGATGTTTTCTTGGAGGAAACAAGTGGATAGGACTGGCGAGCTTTGTTGGGCTGAATGGCCTGTTCTCGTCTAGATTGTTCTAATGTTCTAATGTTCTATGTGTTTTGGTTCCAGATTGCCTCTAGGATATAGGACATAATGGTAGAATTCTAGAGGACAATTCCTGCTCCTGCCTTTTGCAATACACTATATTGCTGATTTCTGTGTCTATATGGAAGGTAGTGAGACTTTGTTGGAGGTGACATACAGGTCATAAGCTTCAAAAATATATATGTGCCAATAAATAACTATTTGCCTCATTCCTGACCTGAAGATTTGCTTCTGTCTCTTTCCTTTCTTGGGAAAGTCCCATTCTGGTTACAACATAATTTGAAATAAGTAAGCTCTAATGATCTGTTTATACTTTCCAGTTCCATTGTCATAGATGTATGTTGAAGAAGACTTGTTATTTTACTTTATCTAAATGATACTAGGATTTCTTGACCAATGGTATGATAAATATGCAAATGCAGCTGTCAAGACAGCACAGCCATTTCACATTGATTTCTTTTTAAACATTGGATCTGTCATGGTGTTGAAATGTGACAGTACCACTCATCTCAAGAGACTTGTCACACTTCATGTCCTACAAAGGGATACAATCATTCTAATAATACCCTTTATCTAATACAGAAGCAACAACAATGGTGTCTGTGTCCTCTGGTTTATATAATAAGAAATTAAAATTTAATTTCCCGTCCAAGCTGAATTATGTACAGTCAGCGTTTAAGCCCCAAAACAAATTTAATCAGACAAAGAGCAGAAAAACTGACCTGAGCAAACTTTAATTTACAAAATACCCAGGCTGTATGTCTTTTCATGATCTTTTACTAGAACTGCTACATTAATTTCCCAGGATACAGGGTCCTGTTTCAAAAGTCCACATTCACAGAAATGTAAAAGCAGAGATGGGGTCAAGAATATTAAATCAAATTTCATTCACAGAATATTCATGGAAAATAAGAGCCGTGAGCTCATACTCAGATACGTTTTTCTTCATTTATCTAAGTGTTTCATAAAACAGTAACCAAATATCAGGTCTAAAACCTATTAACCTGATTGCTGACTCACCTGGAGCAAACTTTATATCTATTAAACAATTGTGTAATGAGTAGTTGAAACCAAGATGAGAAAAAGATAAAGAAATGGATGCAGGTTTGTTTAATGATGAATTAGAGATTTTTTGTGTTTATTTAATTATTTTGTTGGAATAATTCAGACCAAATGGATGCATAGAACCATAAAGGTAATGTTAGTTTTGGAGAACATAAAACCTTTTAATAAAATTAAAATAGATTTATCTATTGCCATTCATTCTATGAGCTAATAACCCTCTCTAGATTTATAGATATATATGCAAGTTAAGTAAAGATCACTTTTTAAATATTTTTATTTATGTTTATATATAATTCATATATTGTGACTACTAGGGGGCACTTAACAATTAGTACTTTTAATAAATCTGACTATGTTGGGTATGATTATTTGTACACTTTATTAATTCTTTTAATAATCCTGGCTAACAGAGCGTGTGGAGGTTGGGTGTGGGGGACCTTAACTAAATAAATAAATAAGCTATATCTACCTGATGGGCAAGTTATTAAAGTCAGTCCTTGTTAATGGTGAAGATAATGGGGATGTTCTCTTGTCATTCATAAAATAATATAAGCTTTTAGACTGAATTACACTCTTGGTGGCACTAGGCACTAACACTTACATTATTCCCAATTCCTTTCATATTATGTGACCATAATGACCAGTCCCCTTTCTGAATTTTGTGGGGTGAGTTGGCTCCCCAGTCCATTCAGAGTTCTTCCTCAGTATACTTGGAGTAACACACTTATGGCTCCTTCCTGACAAGAAAGTAGAACAGGCTTTGAGGCATCTAGAGTTCTCACTGCCCTTGTAGTGGCTGACCCTGTGTGACCAGAGGACAAATGAACTGTGACAACACAGTTTTGACTCATTTTACATAACACATAACTGTCAGGTGTCAAGTTTTATTCTCTACTAGATTTAATTTTCCACTTCAATTTTTGGATTATTATTTTTTCACAATATTATTAACTTTTATTGCTTAGTTTATTTTATAGCTTAGTATATTTTTGCTTCCATTTTGTGTTTATTTTTAATTGCAGGTGTCATTGTTATGTCTTTTGTTTGAAGGCAGTGGTGCTTCAAGTGCCATCATGTGTCTCCTGAAAGTGCAATGTGTAATGTCACTACACCTCACTTATAAAACATGGCTGCAGTCCAAGTTTCTGAATTATTGTTAAAGAGTTTTGGTTACCGGAATTTGGCATGTTTTCTTTTCGGTTTTGACTTTTGTTTATTGTATTTGTTTTTATCCAACTTGACTTTTCTCTCATTTCCAAGTCTTTTGTTTTGTGATTTGCTCTTTCTGTTTTGGCAGAACATTCAATCTATATGTACCTATGTTATTCTCTTTCTGGGCATATTCTTGTGCTTTACCTTCACTTTGGCATACATGCCTAGTCATTGTTGGGAAACTGTAGACACAAATATGACAAAAAGTGGTTTGAGGCTTTCAAAATGACAATAAAGCAGGCCAGGCTATCCCAGAAGAGGCTTACTTCAGACCACCTTGTCCCTGACAACTACCTGCTAGCTTTCAGTCTAGCTGGCCACAAAATGGGAAGTTGGCTTTGAAAGTTCAAAAAGACAATACTAGTCCAAAGAATACACAAAAACTACCTCAATAAAAGAAAAAATGTGAAAATTCTGAATAGTAAAGACAAACCTCACAAAGAATCTTTATAAGGGAAAATGTTTACTACAAAGAATAAAAATATGTAACAAATTGCTCAAAAGACCAGAAATAGGAAATTGCCTAAAGAGAATCCCTTAGTAAACAAGTGGCAAAATAATAATCCAGATTTGTAATCCATAAACAGAAGCAAGAAGTCAACAAAACCAAAAGAAATCAAAGAAAACAGGAATACATGTAATATTCCAACAAACAACTCACAATGATCTATTGGCTTGGGTCTCTCACTCTGGCCTAAAGATTATGGAAAAAGTGAACCCAGCAGCAGTGACATTGAGGTGGTCCCATATCCTGGGGCTCCACCCACAAAGTGCATGAAATGGAAACCCTTTTAAAGACATCCATCCATCCATCACTATATCCTAACTACAGGGTCACGGGGGTCTACTGGAGTCAGTCCTAGCCAACACAGGGTTCAAGGCAGGAAACAAACCCCAGGCAGGGCGCCAGCCCACCGCAGACTTTTAAAGACATGGCACATACATACAAAAATAATGGAAAATACTTCAATTATTATTTTTTATATTTTAACAGCCACAATAAAACATTAAATACACAAAAATATGGATCCATCCGTAACAGTCATATGCATGGAGGACTTGGCTGTGATTAAAGAAGTATGAATAGCTTACATTCACAGATACGTTTCTTACAGATACAAGTTGAAGAACCTTCATTAAAAGAGGAAATAAATAGTTTTCAAAGTAAGCAGCACCTAAGTCTTTACTGACTAAATGTAGAAAAATTAATAAATGGCAAAATCCTAGACAGAAATATTACTCAAAAATAGAAAAAGTTTCCAGAAAACAAGACAAAGAACATTCAGCACAGACTCAAAAGAGTATGCAACTGAGCATCAAATAACATTTGGACTTTATTTAAATAAATATCCTGGGTAATCAAAGAATGGATTAGTATTAGCGGTACAATTGTAATCAACACTTTGGATGTGTGCTAAACTATTCATTACAAGGAAGGCCTGGGCCATTGTGTGGCATAATCTAGGTAAATATGTATGTCTTACAACTACCTAATAAAATGAAAAGTTCTGCAATTAGTTCTGCTAAACACAAGTTTATTAGAATAGTTCAGGGTTCAATTCTCAAGAAGCAATGATTCCATGAGAAATGGTTTCTTTTTCTTGTAACCACAGCTAAAAACTTACACTCACCCAGCCTTTATTTGTCATGAATCAGACAAGGATGTTTTCTTTAGTTTAACTTTTAATGTTGATTTCATTTCTGACGTTGAAAGCAGTTGTAAAAAGAAGAACATCTTAAGATTAAGAGTCTCTGGTTCACTGCAGAGAAGGCAGGAAAATCAGCAATCATCAGTTCATTATCTTCACTAAATGTGTTCACATTTTCAGTAATGCGAGTGACTGGGAAAAGATTGTAAGTGAGGATCTGTCTTATCTGTCGTCAAAGCCTAATCATAAAACAAAAATCAAAGTTGAAGCCAAAAAGCAATCTATTTATATTAATGAAGAACAAGACAAAAACCACACCGAGATTTCTTTTGAATTCTTTGCAAATTTGGATGAGGGTATGCCATTACAGATAACCTTTTAACCTTATTCTTCAATGATGTTAGGTGCTGCTGTCTCTAAGGCCTCACCCCTGATAACCAACAGTGTGTTCAAATAATGGGACAACTAAAATGATGACAAGAATGAACATCAATAGGGAGTCAAATTAAGAGAACAATATTCACAACTCTCTGCAACACTAAAAACCTATAATTACATATAAAGATCAACAAAATTGGTTCAGAAAAACAATAAGGAACACCAGTCATTATAGAATTCTGCAGGTTGCTCCAGTATTTTCCAAATGCTTTGATGGCAGAGGTGACAAATGCTGAGCAGCAATTATAATTGCTTTAACAATTTTTTGTTTGTATGGCGGTCAAAACTTTTCCATTAACAGACTACTGGCAAAATCCATAATTGAAATATCCATCCATCCATTATCCAACCCGCTATATCCCAACTACAGGGTCACGGGGGTCTGCTGGAGCCAATCCCAGCCAACACAGGGCGCAAGGCAGGAAACAAACCCCGGGCAGGGTGCCAGCACACCGCAGTTATTGAAATATTTCAAACTAATTAATAAAATGAGAAATAAGTAAATATTATTTCAGTATTTTACTTTAACTCACAGAACACAAATAATTTAAATTAGTTTCAACTAAACTGAACTTGGTAATCCTACCTCGCCTCACAGAGATGGAAAAGGCATAATAATGTCATGAAAATCCACCACTAACTGTTAACTATGAGATACACATGGTGCTGATGAATTACTTAGGGTGCCAAATCCCTCTGCTGGTAGCCATACTCCCTGACATGGCATGGCTGGGGCACATACTTTTGAAGCTGGAAATTACAAATAATGGCTTCTACCATTCAGCTAAACAGTCAGCTGCTGATCTAGTTATTTCCATGTGACTGAGCATATTGTGTGGCTGCATGCATCTCCAGTTACATTTGCGAACAAAAGCATAAAATGATTGAAAATGGTGACAAAGTGCACACTTTATTGTATGATGTCTCAGCCTTAGTGATGGCTGTTAAACCACAGTTTGCAATCCATGTCAGAGCTAATTTGCTGTTTTAATAAGTAAAAAACAGAGCTGATAAATGAAAAAAATTAAATTCACTTTAAAAGAACTTTTTATGTGCTTATTCATATCTGTGGAATTGTCATACCCCTGGACGTACCTCTATTACAAAATAAAAAGGTGTTATAGTGTTTAATATTTCCTCTTCTCAGGTCCTCAGCCATTGGCTCAAATACTGCCTTGGGCACCGTTTGTGTGACATTTGTCTTTCAGTAATATTGTATATTTGGCAGACATCTTTACCTAAGGCAATTTTCAAGATTGGGAATCATTGTTTACGTATTTGTGTTTTACATTTGTAGCACAGGCAGGCAAGTGACGTGCTCGAGGTTAAACAATAAACAGATGACAAAGACTGAACTGGCATTCTTCTGGTTTAAAGTCAAGTCCCCTAAGCACTACACCATGCTTATCTATTTGCCTGTTTGTTCTCCTCTGTGTCCATACAAGTCACTTCTGTTAGCTATGGATTTATCTCACATTAGAAAAATTAATAACTACAGTTACCTGTAACTGGAGACTCTGAATTGTTTCTGAAAGCATGAGCAAGTTTATGTGTGTGCTTGCGTGTGCCCTGGAAAGGACTGGCATTTAATCCAGGTTTGGTTTCTGCCATGTTGCTGATTAGCTGATGCTACATACAGCCCCTCACAACCTATTATTATTGTAAGCAAATTCTAAATACAAATGAAAAGATTAATAAGAAATACATTTAAAATAAATTACACCCTTAAAATGTAATGGGGATTTTTAAAGAAATCATTTAGATATGATATGATGCCAGTAGTTTTGCAAAATTTCTTGTTACCTCATGTATAGTATAATTATTATTTTTAACGTTTAATGTTTTAACATATCTAGCATTTGCCTAAAACAAATTTTAACATAAATATTTGATTACGAACTTAAACTGCATTACCTCTCACTTAAATGCTGAGCATGCTGCTTGTAATAATATAAAAAAATAAACATAGATTTATTTATAGAAACACACACATATACCCGACTGCCTTCCAACGTGTAAGAGTGGGTTTTTGCTTACTGTCTTTCATCTTTAAGGCTAAGCATTGTCTTTGGTGTTCACTCCACATTCCTTTTCCCTTCTACACACCTGATCCTCTGTTTAGCCCTAGTTAGCATGTGGGAATACACATCACAGTTTGCATTATTAGACACTAAATATGCCCCAAGGCAGCCTCCCCTCTCGTTCTGAGGCATGGCGCTAAACTCTGGTGTTTAGTTACAGAAACAACAGTTTCCAGAAAAATGTTGTTTCTCTTGACTTGCAACTTGTTTTGTGTGAATGGTTTAGGAAAGGGCAAGGGCAGTCTTCAAAACAGCAGAAACTGTAAGATGACCACTGAGAAGCTCTGGTTTCACAAGTTCCTTTGAAAATCCCCAATGTGGCAATCTGTTTTGTAGCATCATTCATGTGTCTGTATCCTTTCATAGTATCGAATCCCAATGTAATACTGCACATAGAATCACTGCTTCTCTTATTATACTATATTTAAGTTTTGTTTTCACTCCTGTACTTTCCTGTTTAACGTAATTGAGCACCTTTTTCTACAACCTGTGAATTTATCATCCTGTCTGCATTTGTTCTTCTGAAGTCTTTCATCATCATTATGGGCCAATTTTTTATCCCTGGAAATTGTTCAAATTACACTGCCACTAAATTAGCTCTTACACCCAGTTATATACAAAGCAGAGACAGTACAGTAAGAAGTGGGCATCTCCCTGAGAGAAAATGAGCGAGATCCCATTGATTGAATAGGCTTGGAATGACTAGAAGAGGTGCGAGAATTTGAATTAGGCTTGCAACAGTTAAAAAGCACCCTGATCACTAATAAAATAATAAAACTGTGCCTAAAAAAGTATGCATCCCTTTACACTGACAGTTTTTTTTATACTGATCAGCAGAAAAGGGCTCTTCAATGTCAAAGTGAAAATGGATCTCTGCAAAGTGATCTAAAGTGATTACAAATATAAAACATAAAATAATTAATTGCATAACTATATGACAATTGGTTTTAGATGTCCCATAGTTAGTTCAATGGTGATCACCTGTCTGTATTCCATGGGCTTCAATTGATTGTTGCATAAATGAACCTGTATGTGGAAGGTCCAACGTGTGATGAGTAGGACAAAGAACAAAGAACACTCTAGACAACTCAGTGAAAAGGGGATTGAAAAGCACAAGTCAAGGTTGGAGACAGGAAAATATCCAAGTCTGTGAATATCCTTTTGAATCACATAAAATCAGCCATTTAGAAAAGGAATGAGTATGGTCAAGCTGGGAATCTTGGGAATGGCAAAGCAAATGACTGAAAGAAGGTACATGGAAGACTCTGAAGTCACTGGAAGAAGGTTTTATGGTCTGATGAGACCAACAGTGAGCTTTTTGGCCAGCAGAATAAATGCCATGTTTGGTGTAAGTTAAACAATGCACAATTTAAAAAAGTACACTATCCTGCCATGAGGTATAATGGTGGCAGCATCATGCTGTTGAGGATGTTTCCCTGCAGCCAACCCTGGAAGGTTTGTGGGGGTAAAATGAATACAGCAAAATGCAGGGAAATCCTGAAGGAAAACCTAATGCAGTCTGAAAGAAACATACACCTTGTGAAAAGATTAGCTTTTCAGCCATATAACAACCCCAAGAATAAAGGCCAAAATGACATAGAAATGGGATTAAAAACAAGAAAGTCCTGGAGTGGCTCAGTTACACCACAGATCTCAATGCAAATGAGAATTTGTGACAGGATTTAAAAAATTTCAACCTAGAGAAAAATAAAGTGCCATCTATCTATCTATCTATCTATCTATCTATCTATCTATCTATCTATCTATCTATCTATCTATCTATCTATCTATCTATCTATCTATCTATCTATCTATCTATCTATCTATCTACCATTTTACTCACAATCCCAATGCAACCTGATGGAGCCTGTACAATTTTGCAAAGAAAAATAGGAGAACATCTCCCAGATGTACAAAGACCTGTGCACACAGACTCAAGTCTGTCATGGCTGCCAAAAGTGCATCTCGTAAATACTTACTTAAAGGTGGTGAATACCTACAGTATGTAATCAATAATTTTGTGTTTTATATTTGTAAATCTTTTACACCACTTTGCAGGGATCTGTTTTCACTTTGACATCAAAGAGTTTTTTTTCTTGATCAGTGTTACAAATCCAATTTAAATCCACTGTGATTTAGTTTTGTGTAATGATAAAATTGGAAAACTTCTTAGGGGGTGAATACCATTTATATTTACTGTATGCCTGACAGTTGAATGGGTTGAGTATTTTTGCCGCTTATTGAAATATTTCACTGTTTTGTGCCGTCTTTTCATTCAGTCTTATTTTACAAACTATAATTCCTCCAGACCAATTGAACATATTCTTCAGCAGAACATACATAAGCAATGGCGTGTGCTGAAGCAATAGTCAGGACTCTTTTGCATATCAAACTATTTCAGAGACATGGCTGAACTGAAGGTGAAAATTAACTTTCTCCTTTGTCAGTGTGTGAAAAGAGCACAGCAGGACTTAGAATTCCCTGTAAGGTAAAGAGCTGTTTAAGTTAATAAACCGTACAACTTGCGAAAAACTCTGTCTTATAATGTATATATTCATACTGTCTTTTTGTATTCCCTTCTTTTGTCAGTTTGGATGCAAAACCTAGAAGTGCAAAGCAGCTCAGAATTTCTGAGAATTCAAAAGGGTAAGTGGAGAATTTGATAAAATTTCTTCATGAGTTTTGAAGAATTAAATGTGATATATTTAGTTATGTTTGTAAAAACAAATACATGATTAAATATTGCTAACAGCCAGACCTGGTCAATTTACTGGTGTGAAGTGTGAAATTACTGTAATCATAAACAGAACCTGGAAGCCCCTGTGACATTATAAATGTAACAGTGCATTTTAAGTAGGATTTTTAATTTTAATTCAGGAAATAGGAACTGTACATTGCTGTGTGACAAAAAATGTTCCTCTACACCAAGTAAGCAAGACAGAAATATTCATGGATCCACATAAGGAATACAAGCACCACTTTGGCTTAAAAGCTAAAGCTCTGGCCTTAAAACTCTTAAGACTGCTAGCTTAGATCTGGCCTGTGACTCACTATGTACCCCTGAGCAAGTTGCATATCCTGCCTGTACTCCAAACGTAAGCAGTGATAATGTACTCTGACCTTGTAAGTCGCCTTGGGTAAAGGCGTCAACAAACTATATGATAATAAAATCACTAATTGCTGCATATCATTATCATCAAATGTTTTTGCTTCTCTTCAGCTTGCTTATTCCATTGCATGCTCTTGTCATCTGTGTGTATTTTATCACACTTGTCTCAAGTTTAGCCTCTAACTCCTCCATTTTTTGCCATATCTTAAAATGTTTAACTCTGTGCTATTTTCTTTTAAATTCTCTTTTTCCTGTGGAGTTTGTTTTCTTAATTGTATACAAACTGTATATATACAGTGTGGTCCCCGGCCGGGGCTGGAGCCCGGCCGGGACGCCCAGGAGGACGAGAGGAGGGCTTGTGCCTCCTCCACACCGCGAGGCGTCCCCGGCCACGGGTTGAGGGCTGGAGCCCTACCCTGTAGGGGCCCGTGGTTACCGCCAGGCGGCGCCCGATGCCGGTTGATCCCATGCAGGAGCTGGACTTGGAGAGGAGGGCTTGTGCCTCCTCCACACCGCGAGGCGTCCGTCCTGGTTCTGTTGGGGACCACGGGTACAGGGCATGGAAGCCCAGCCCTGTAGGGGCCCGTGGTCACCGCCAGGCGGCGCCCGATGCCGGTTTATCCCGACGGTCCGCGGCTGGGGCTGGAGCCCGGCCGGGACACCTTGAGGACGGAGGAGGGCGAGTGCCTCCTCCAGACAGAGTGGGGCGTCCGTCCTGGTTCAGGGGCCTCGGGTACAGGGCATGGAAGCCCAGCCCTGCAGGGACCCGTGGCCACCGCCAGGCGGCGCCCAATGCCTAATTATCCCGGAGCCGACACTTCCGCCACACCAGGAAGTGCCGGGGGGAAGACTTTATGTGGCGCCCGGAGAGCTACCAGGAAGGCAGCCGACACTTCCGCCACGCTGGGGCGTGGCCAAGGAACAGATGGCGGAAGCACCTGGGGCTCATCCGGGGCATTATTTAGGGCCGCCTCCCTCCAGTCGGGGTGTGGAAGTCGGGTGGAAGTGGACTGAGCAAGAGGAAGGACTGGAGGCGGCCAGGAAGGCACAAGAGACTGTGGGCCTGGACTTTGGGGAATTCGGTGCGAGAAGGCACAGGGGGTGCACGTGAGCCATTTTGTAGATAATATTAGTGACAATAAATGGTGTGTGGTGAAACAATGTTGTCCGTCTGTCTGTGCCGGGGCCAGGTTTCACAACAGTTAATGTCTACTGATGAGCAAACTCTGTAGAATAAGCTTCACAGTGAGTTTGAAATTCATATACATGTTACAGAACTTTGCTGAACTCCACAAAATACACTGAAGTCATTTGGAAGAAGGAACTGAACTAGCTTTGAGTGGATTATAATAGTGCAGCGGTGTTTATTTGTCCCTTAAAATCCATGAAAAACCAAGGACCAATTATTATGCCAAACATGTGATCTGACCTGTGAGGCAGCAGTGATAATCACTATGCCACTGTGCTTCAACCGGCAAAATACACAGAACAATAACCACAAGCAAAATGCAAAAATAGTCACAAACTAGCTATAAGTAAAAAAAATTAGACACATATAAACAAAAGATGTGTGTGTGTGTGTGTAATTGTGTATTTGTGTGTGTGTAGGGAGCAGTCCACTTTGCTTACACTCAACCACAGCCACTAGATGGCGCATACATGCGCTTCTAATTTGTTTCAGAGTTTGCATGCATCTCACTACAAAAGACCTGTGTGCAGCAAATGCCGCCTCACAACAGCGATGTTATGCTAATGACACAGATGATGAAACACAACAATGAAAGGTAGCAAACGCCATGAAACACTTCAGCAACATAGGGGAAGGTTTGAAGCTTTCATTAAAAATATTGTCTATCTGGAGGTATCGTCTTGACTCAAAGTTTAATAGGAGTCATATGCCAGCAATTTCTGCTAAGATATGGTATCACCTGTGCCTTCTTACGAAAGGTAGTGAGGCAACAAGCACAGGAGGGTCCACAACCTCTGCCCTGAGTAATTGTTAAGAGTTAGCTGACGTCTGGACTGCTACGGAGTGTATCTTTCATTATTATTACTATTATTTCACACAACTGCATGTGTTTCCTTTCTCAGGGAAGAGGAGGAATCCTATAAGGCTTGTTTTGGTTTGTAGCTGCACCACATGGCTAACTATACATGTAAAATAGTTGTATAGCACTGTGCTACTAGAGTACAGGGATCAGTGTTGGATATCCAGTCGCAATTTTCTCATTACAGTCATCTAATGTACCCCTCAAATGAAACTTCTCTAATTTTTTTTTTAATGCGTGTAGGATGGAAGGCTGGAGTATTGATCAGTTTGTGACATTTGACATGTCCAAAGCAGATCTGCAATAAGCCTACAGCACATCTGTGAAATTTCTGCGCATGACTGCTACACTTCTGTGAAGTGTGCTAGACCCACAATGCATCATGGGCTGCCGGAAAAAAAAAATGTTTGTCCAAGCTGGCAACAAACTAAATTTCTAGGAAAATATTCAGCAAACAAGGTCTCAAGCGAATACAGCATATTCGCTGTGAAAAAACACTTTGGCGAATTTTGCTGATCAACGCTATTAATGAGAAGAAGAGCAGACACTAATGCAAGCAACACTGAACACTAGAAGGTGCTCCTTCAGCTTTACCCTTGGAGTACTTCTTAATAAATAATGACTTAAATATACAGAATGATAAAAATAATAAAAAGTATTAAATAAAATTAATACTTACCCATCTAATGCACACACATTCTTACTTCATTCATTAAAAAAGTTGCCACTGCTAGTTCATTTCTGGCTTCATACAAAAAACAGACAAAATAGGTAATAACTGCTTGGTTAATTAAGGTAGCTTGATCTAGTTGAAAGTAGAAATTGTTTTGAACAAATACACACAGGCACTGGATTGAATTAGAAAACCACCATGTTATCAGAAGTATAAAATGCAGTATAGTGAGGCCTCCATATAAAAGCAGAACATTTGCTCTATTCTAAGCAAGAAGGTAGAAAAATGAGAATGCGTTTTAAGAATAACTTTTTACTGAAATAACTAAAATAGCAAATAAAAGTGCTTGGCATGCCACGACAGTGTATTTTTTGCTTTACTTTCATTTTTAAAATGGATGATTACAGTTTCATTGCAACTGTAGCTCTTTGTTAAGTACTAAATACAAAATAATTTCACAGTGTAACAACAGCATTTATTTCTATAGCATATTTTTCATACACAAATGTAGCTCAAAATGCTTTGAAGATATCAAAGAAAATGTTTCAAGAAAAGAAAAACGAATTAAAAATACATAAGAATAGGAATAAATGAATGACATACGTTAGTAAATAAGTAAAATTAGTAAATAAGAATAAATCAATACATACATAATACAAATATATAAGCCATACTGCAGGTAAGTAGAGTTCTCATTTATGGATTAGTTTTCAGTGTTGAATGATAAGGTCAGATGGCTGGGGAAAGATAAAAACAAAAAAAAATGTAAAAAACTTCAGGGGCAAGATCCATCCATCCATTTTCCAACCCGCTGAATCTGAACATAGGGTCATGGGGGTCTGCTGGAGCCAATCCCAGCCAACACAGGGCACAAGGCAGGAATCCAATCCCGGACAGGGTGCCAACCCACCATAGGACACACTCAAACACACCCGGGCCAATTTAGAAACACCAATCCACCTAACCTGCATGTCTTTGGACTGTGGGAGGAAACCCACACAGACACGGGGAGAACATGCAAACTCCACGCAGGGAGGACCCAGGAAGCGAACCCGGGTCTACTAACTGGGAGGCAGCAGCGCTACCACTGCGCCACTGTGCCGCCCCTTAAGGGGCAGGATGCTGGAGAAAAAAAAAAAAAAATTTGCTGGGGTTCCAAAGCTAAAAGACCTCCCAGACCACATTGGGCATTCTACCTAACATGAATGTGATTAAGTACTTCTTTATTGTTTTTAAAGTTTTTCCCTGTATGGTTTGACGCAGTGGGTCTCATGGACAGTTGGAGTGTCCGATTTCATTCAAACATTACAGACAGCTTCACAGTACTTTGATCAGGCAGCAGTAGTGGTGCAAAATATGGCCAATGAAAAGAAAGCAGAGAAAAGTAGAGATTACTCATGATTGCAAATTAAGAAAAATATGACATTTTATGCATATTTAAATCTATTAGAAGTAGAAATCATATACTACTATGAGAAAGTCAAATTTAAAAATGTGGGGCCTTAGAGATTTTGTAAAACATTGCACAGTGTTAGCCTGGCATATTTCTGTTGTTAAACTATTCCAGAGTTTTGGTACATAACAGCAATTGCCACCTTGCTACTTTTTTATATATTTATAAATATTTATAAGCAGACCAATATTAGAACCTCTTAGATTATGACTGGGAATGTTAGGGGACAGACCAGACACTCCAAAATTTAGGCAGGAACACGATTATTTTGAGGTTTTTATACCATTAGTAGTATTCAATTTTAAACGATACGGGTAACTAATGCAATGATGCTAAAATTGGTGGGACGACCTTAGATTTTGTTTTCCTATTTAAGATTCTTGCTTCTGTGTTTGAACCCGTGGATTGATGTCCTTCTTCGGTAGTTCAGTTAGGTGTGAATTACAGTAATCTAATCAACTGAAAAAAAAGCATGCATTAACTTCCCAGCATCTTGCAATGTCTTAAAAAGTCTAAATATTGCAGTGTGGCTTAAATTAAAAAATGCAGTCCTGTTATATGACGTATGTGCAATTTAAAGTTTAGGTCAGAGTCCATGATCTTCTTGACATGGAAGTGATATCTTTTTTTACATATGACAACACTACTACCTATCGTAAGCACTCACCAGATACTTTTGTGTGAGCCATGGAGACTAAGTTAGCTCCAGAACTTAAGCTGAACATACATACACACAAAAAAGCAGAAACCTGAATTAAATATTTTTTATAAGGATCTGATTGCAAATGATTGGGGGCTAGAAAAATGTCAGTGACATTAAGAACAAGTAGCCTTTAATTAGAAGGTAACCAACATCTTCCTGATATAATTTATACCAAAACATTATCATTAAGCAAGCTCAATTGTCACTAACATAACAAGCAGACAGTGCAAAAGAGTTTCTGAGATCATCAATAATGGAAACATCTGCTGTGGTGTAGTGGTTAAGACTTTGGATTTTAAACACTGAAGTTATGGGTTCAAATTCCACTCTTGACACTGTGTGACAATGAACGGCGAGTCACTTCACCTACCTGTACTCCAATTGGAAAAACACAAGTGTCTCATATCTTGTAAGTTGGACTGAGATAAAGGCATCAGCCAAAAAAGCAAATGTAATAGAGCATCAGGTTTTTATAAATATTGCCATTACAACGAAGGAAAACAAGCGCCTAAGCATTGCTTAGTTGTACTGTTTTTTCAGTGTAGCATTTTGTAATAAAAATATCTTTGAGAGTTAAAGATCTTTAGTATACCACATATTTTGTTACTCTAAGATCAGCTGGTCTAAATAATAGTTTCCATTTCACCTCTAAATTATACTCATCTTATTGTTGACATAGTATGTATTCCAATTAACAATTTGTATATATTCATTTTTGAGTGTGAAATTGAGTCGATGTAATATGTAAAGAGTGGTGCATAGTTTAGTATTATTGATTTGCAGCTCCAGAGTCGTAGGTTTAAATCCTGGCTATACTTTGCACGCCTTTTCTGTGTCTGTGTACTTCTCTCTGTGGGTATTCTGGGTGTGTGTGTGTGCCTTGTGTTTGACTGATGCACCTTCCAGGACTTGTTTCAGGTTTGTACCAGTGCTGCTGGCATAGGAATTAGCTGTCAATGACATAAAGTGGAGAAATAGAAAAGAAAAAAAAAACAAATAAATGCAATTTGTAAATTAGCAAATAACTCATAATAAAAAGTAACATGAATAATTGGGTTTATTAAATAGAATTTAAGATACTATTCATTAAGATGTTAAGTTTATTTATTATTTATCAGTTATTTATCAGTATGCTGCTGCTGGAGTATGTGAATTTCCCCTTGGGATTAATAAAGTATCTATCTATCTATCTATCTATCTATCTATCTATCTATCTATCTATCTATCTATCTATCTATCTATCTATCTATCTATCTATCTATCTATCTATCTATCTATCTATCTATCTATCTATCTGTCTATTTTGGTTCTCACAACAGCAAATTCAAATCTTTCTAAGAAAACAGAAAAACCTAAGTGTGTCCTTACATTCTGAAGAAATCATATTGTAGGATTGGCACTTGTTTATTTGTTTTTGCTGCCTGCTGGATTTATTTGTATATTTCCTGTATGTGGTTTGGTTAAAGTGCCAGCTCCTGCTAAATCCAGCAGTGAGGCTGAGTTTAGTTTGTGTGTCATTATCACTTGTTTTGTTGCATTGAAAAATCCACTTCTTAATGTTTTTCAATACCAGAAAAAAAAAAAGCTCAAAAAACTTAAAAAACTTTTACTTTAGTGTTGTACAGACTACAGCAGGTAAACTTTATTTTACAAATCTCTCATGCATTCCGGGAAATTCCTTAGTTCTTTGAAGCCAGTGGCTTTGTGTTTACATTTTGTTAGTACTTTTCAGAACGCTTAAGCATTTCTGTAATCCTTTGGGCTCAAGAGTAAAGCACAGTGCAATAGTGATTTAAAGGAAATAGTGGCTCATAACCGCTTTTTCAGACTTTAACCACACCTCGAGGATTGGCTCGTTTGAGTTTTTCTTCTTTCAGCAAGGGTTAAAAAAAAAAAAAGGGATTGAAAAGCGGTTGCCAAGCAACACCTCCGTCTGCTGTTTTGGGAGGAGAGGCTTCATGGCAGACAGGTTAATCCCTCCAATCACACCAACTGATGCACTTCCAGTGGTATCACAGGCTTGCACAAGGTTCTGCCAAAATCAAGCAAAGGACGGGATTTGTCTGAGCTGGGAAATTCAGCATAAACATCCATTTTTTTAAGCCCATTGTCTTCATTCGTTACTTTAGGTTTCTGCTCATTTAAATGCACTCATTTATTTATTTGCTATTTCCCTGGATAAATAAAAGACCTGCAGTATGAACTATATGAATTACGGAAGCTTAAACAAGAGGCCAATTATTTTCCTCTATTGACATTCATCCCTGCATGTAAAGCCTATAATTTCTAGAGCAGCCCTTTTTCATGTCAGTTTCACCGTGAAGATTTTTTTCTTTAGTTCAATCTCTACAGTTGAGAGAGCAAAGAAGTTGACTTCTAAAATCAGGAAAAGACCTAGGCCAGCTCACAGTTATTGGGATGAATCATTAGAGCTGCACGTTCTTATGAAACAAAAAAATAGTTTGAATCACTAAATGACTCACCTCTTAAAGAGTCTCCATTCTTTTGCAATATGCAGAAAATAATTATGACTATATTTCTTAAACTATGATTCTATTGCCACTACATTTGTATCTTATTATAAGCACTAATAGAATAGAAGGTGTGATTAGCAAGCATTGCCAAAATTGTCTGACAGGCAGACGGTATTGTGCTACATGACATCTGCATGAAAGAGTTGCAAATCTTGTTAGCTTGATTAATTGGTAATGCTTTTTACTACTCCATTATAGAACAGACAAAATATGTTTTGCATTTAAACTATACTAACCTCTGCTTTATAAATCATATAAAACTTTAACCCCATGCAAAAAAAAAGTACAAAATACATCTTTATGGTGTTTTTCTGTTTATTTAGAAGGGATTACAATCAGTAGAAGACAAAGCATGGCAGTGAATGCTTATCTTAACAAAGCCAAAATTCTCTACATGGGTAAGGTATGTGCCCCTGTCTTACTGTTAAAATGTCCTCCCTCTTTCTCAAGTAAATACTTACTGGTCACTTCCTCTTCCTTCCAGTCTCACTTTTGCCTCAGTTTACCTCCCAATTCTAGACTCGGTGTACTTTGTGCAGTAAGTGCCCATGTTTATTAAACCACTAGTATGCTAGAAGCCCTAGCACAAATATCTGACCCTGACTTAAACTGTATTCTTTCCAGAACTGCAGATCCAGCTGTTTTGTATATTAAATGACTAATTCACTTTGCTGTTTTTTGGTGTTTGTTCCATTATTAAGAGTGTGAAGCATAGTCAGATACACTAGAAAGGGTCAGAATCAGGAAGATCATTTAAATTTCACACCTACAATAAAAATGCTATCCAAAATTTGTAGTCAACCAAAACATGTTTGGCTTTATCCTGACTAGCACTAGAAATTGTAATAGTTTGGGTTTGTTTGAGAGGATTTGATCCACACCACCATCTTAAACAGAGCAAAGGCCAGGACCCAATATGTTGTGTGATTGGAAACAGTCTTAATAGCAGTAAACAATATGTCTGTGCCCATTTAAAGACATTTAAAAAATGGTGAAGATGGAACACAAAATGGTGTCACTAGGCCAACAAGAAAATAAACAAACAAGTATTACATGTACAAATATTTTATAAATGAAACAAAATGGTATCAAAGGTGCCAAAATATGGATTCATCACAGTGTAAGTTCTAGAAAGCAAATTAATAGTTCTCTATTGTGTTGTCCAAATTTTGACATATTACTTTGATCCTGTTAAGCAATTAATAAATTTGTTTTGTGTTATCAGTACTCAATCTAATTTATTTTTTGGCTCCAATAGCACATCAGCAACCAGATGTAATAAATTGTGCATTTGGTATGTCTATTTCAGAACTGGCGTTAGAAGACTAAGTGTTGCCCACAAGTTATTACCCTTAAGCTGTGTACGCCATTCTTGTAATTAGCGATGTTTCTCTAACCACAAGATCTTCGAATGACAGATTCTCAATACACCTGACAATGTTGTATGTGAAAACAAGCAGGGTTGTTGTTCTTCATTCCCACATGCTAGCTGCTATCATGAAAGAATTACAACTAGCCGAAGCCCATCGTAGCATACGGCGGTGTAAGAATAGGAACGGAAAACGATGAGAAAGAAATTCAGTATAACAAAGGCTTAGGAAACCACCGTCGCAGTATAACGAAAATAGCAAGGAGCGAAACCAATGCCAATGGTCGAGAGAGTACCTTCCTGTAGCAGGCTACGGAAAACATAGACATACAGTATATAGATAGACGCCACATTCACTGTGTTGCCCAGTCGACATGATAAGTCAGCGCGTCCGCACTATTGCGAGTGGTAAAAGTGCCATTTAAACTAATATAGGTAGACGTGGAAATCGGGTTTTCTGAAAAACCAATAATGTTTTAAACAGTACCGTTTACATACAACAGATTTTGGCGAATCGTTTACATACAATTATTTATATCCATTTATACGCTGTCCCACACTTGCGCATGGGAGGCAGCTAAAGGGCTTGAGTGGAGGCAGTTCTGAGGCATATCGGGATGTGGCAGAGTGCACTGACTCTTTTTCTCCCTTTCCTGTAGACCATTCCCGGGAGATTCCACCTGGCTCTCTTGACGTCACTTCCGGGACCGAGCCAACGGAAGTAGACCTTACTAGCTTCGGCCCCTCTGATGTCACGTCCGGGTGTGATCCAATGATTGAAGACCACATGCCCAATCCTTATGATCTCACTTCCTGTCTTCCCCTTTAAAAGCCTGCCCCTTTTCCTTTTTCCCTTAGTTCTGCATTGGACTCGGTTTTGAACACAACAGTGCTACCATTTAAAAAGACGAATTGCAGCCAGGATACCACATTATACGGGTGGCTGCCCCAAACCTTGCTATGTCTCATTGTGTGTTTTATGACAACATTAATAATGGCAATTATTAAATAATAATAATAATTATTATTATTATTAAATAATTCCTCCTGTATAAGTAACATTTCTCGGACTGCTTTCTTCCATCTCCGAAACATTTCTAGACTTTGTCCTGTTCTTACGCAACACAGTACTAAAGTATTGGTTAATGCCCGAGTCATCTCACGTATAGATTACTGTAATGCTATTCTATCTGTGATCCCACAGAAACGTATCCATCACTTACAATTTATTCAAAATTCTGCTGCCAGGATAATAACCTGCTGTTCTAAATCCACTGAACATATTACACCTATTCTCTCTCAACTTCTCTGGCTCCCTGTTAACTACAGAATACAATACTAAATACCGCTCTTAATAACCTCACTGATCTCCTACAGACTGACACTCCTCTCGCTCAGTCAGATTCTCATCTGCAGCTGTACTTTCTATACCACACATCAAACTTTGTACTACGGGAGCTCAAGCGTTTCTCATGGTGTTCCTCAACTCGGGAATTCTCTTCTCTCTCATATACATCAGCTCGATTCAATAACACATTTTAAACTACCCTCAAAACTTGTCTTTTCAAACTGGCATACCAATTTTGAATTTTGCACTGTTACTGATAGTTATCTTTGTTTGTTTGCTAATTATTGTTGTTTGATTTAGCCTTCTCTTTAGCCTCGAGAGTGACAGTAGACGCGGAAGGAGGATTAGAGATGGCGGGGCGGGGCTCTGTTGTGCATACCCCATGGTCGGGCGATTGGTCGATTATATATATAGAAAAGCAGCCAGAATCGAAAAGAACAATGAAAAGTCAACATGGCTCTGAGGTTCATATGGACTGTAGCAGAGACGAAAGCGACTGAGGCTGTGTTTGGTGAGGTGTTTCGTGCGGGCACATGAGCAGGCAGTACGCATGCCTCAAGAGCGAGGGTGGATGCAGCAGGAGAGTCAGAGTTGGCGGTCGGGGCTCTGACGTGCATATCCCATGACGCGGAAGGAGAGTTAGAGTTGGCGGGCAGGGCTCTGTCGTGCGTATCCCACGGTCTTAGAGTTGGTGGGCGGGGCTCTGTGAGTTGGCGGGTAGGGCTCTCTGTCTTGCGCTCACTGTCTTGCGTTCGCTTAGTAAATTATATATATAGATATGTGTGTATTAAGAGACCGTGGAACTTTAGGAATTATTTAAGTAAGTGGCAAGAAAAGGAGATGGAAACGGGTAAAAAGAAACAAGCAACCAAAATCAATGGACAGCGCAAAAATCATTAGTTGAAGTTCAGAAAAGGAAATAAGGAAATCCTGTAAATAGGACAAAGTTTAGTTCAAAGTAACACTAGAATTCTTCAAAGATTTAAAGTTCATCCTCTGAGGAATTGCAAATATTGTGTGTGTCACCATATTGTTATTGTAACATTCAGTGATGTGATAATCGCAACAGAACAGTCATGTGACACTATTCAAAGCATCACATAAATAAAACAAGATATTAATAAAAATAAATTCTTTCAAATCAAGTATCAAATAAAATAGTTAACTATAAAACTTAAATTCTAACATTAAAAAAGCATACAGTAAACCAAATAAAATTACTTGTGCATTCTGATGGTAATACTACAGTGTGCAAATATAATGAGGAACAGACAGCAATAAAGACTTAACTAGCTTTGAAGACAGCATGTAGTGGGTATGTGTAGGTTAGTGTAGTGCAGTCTATTGTGTTTTGACACAAGAAAATATTATAAATATACAGGATTGAAGATACTCCATCATAAAAAAGGACAAATCTGGCCTGCAGCAGTCCTGTGGTCAGGAATAGACTTAATGACAATCTGCGTAGAACGTTATTCCATGATTTTCAAAATAAAACGTATTTTAGTTAATATTCAGATCAAAGCTAATGTTTCTTTTTTGCCTAATATTCTCATCAATACTGAATCCTAATTCAAGAAAAAAAAATCTAATTTTCAAAAAAGAATTTTAGTATCCATCAAACTTCTGTTAAACTAATGCAGTTCATGAGTCACAAAGGCACATATTTGGAATATGGAAAGACAACTGGGCCATATTTGGCCAAATCAAATCAATGAAGCTATGAGTGAGCAAGACTAACTGTCATGGACTGAGCTCAACGCAGTTATCTGCCCAGACTACAGATGTAATTAATTCATAATCAGAAGCTCAATTAAGTAGTAAGAGCAACACATCTAGTAAGGTGGAAACTTGTGTACATACACAATATTCGCCAAAGAGGATTTTTGCAGTGAATTTGTTGGGTCCACTGGTAACCTTGTTCTCTAAACTTTTCTCTAAAAATCTGCCATGTGGCTGGCTTAGGCAAACATTTTTTTTCCCGCTGCCAAACGATGCTTTGCCAGGCCAGCTTGACATCACAGAGCTGTAGCAGCCATGTTGGATGGGGATGGGTGGAGTGGCAGCTTTGATGCTAAGGATCAATGCTGGTATCTGGAAAGTTGTCAGTTACTGCCAAAAGGCATCCTGCTCTGTTGAGCCCTTGAACCTGAAAATTGATACTTGGGGTGCTATACATTGGCTGATACTGGGCTCTGACCCCTAAAGGTCATGTACAAATACAATTTCCCCTTGGGGATTAATAAAGTACATTAAATCAAAAAAATCTAAATGTCACTACCTGATCTGAGGTATGTACCCAATTAGCACTGCATAACAAGCAAATCAAAAAAATAAAACTTGCAGTATTGTCATGTACTTCAGTTAAAATGATAATACTTCATTATTCTTTATAGATTCATCGTATATTGTATCTTCACTGCTGGATTTAGCTTTGTATGCTCCTTGCAATGTAGATCAGATTGGGTAGTGACAGGGAGAGACCCTTGAGTGTATAATGCTGATCTTTTGCATCACAGGTAGGTGGGTATTAGTTAGTCATAGTAACAGGAGCTCAGGAAACATAAACAGAGATAAAAGACTCAGAGTACTGTGGACATGAAGTATAACTTTATCTCATGGAGACATCATCATGGAGGCACAATTGTTAGCACTGTTATATCATATATCGGGTCACATTTCTGACCACAATAATTGATCCTGTTTAGCTGGCAGATACTTTCAGAGCCTTCTGGAACACTTAAAAGACCATTGCACCATTATAATCCGTTCAAATCAAATTAATTTTTCCTTCCATGTAGATTTCAAAGCATTTTGCTGATTTTGTTGAAATTCCTAAACATTCCTGCACTTTCTCCAAATTGAAGTGATGCAAAATAATGGGTTTTATTTATCACTAGTGGTCACAGTAAAGAACCACTGCACTGAAAACAAAATGGAATACAAAAGGTTTAGTTTTACTGTGACTGGGCATCCCATCTTTAAAGATTTTGCACCAAAATTTAGGTGGTATGATGAGGATGTTCCCTTTTGATATCATTTACAGTATCTACTGTTGACTACTGAATGGCATGGTAGCGCTAGTGCTGCTGCGTCACAGCTCCATAAGGCATTAAATCCTGGCTGGGGTGCACAGTATCTGCATGTTCTCCCTGTGTTTTTACACAAAATCCTGGAGTTTCCTTTCTGCACCCTGAAAAGACTGATTGGCACCTTCAAATTGTCTCTTCATGAGTGATTGTGAGCGTGAGCATGAGGGGACCCTACTGTGGACTGGTCCCTTGTCCAGTGCTCTTGCTGTATGCAAAGTGCTGCTGGAAAGACTCCCCATGATCCTGAACTGGACTGAATGATTTTGAAAATGGATGAATGGATGTTCTTTACCACTTTACATTGTCTTATGAGAAACCAGCAAATGTAGAAGTACAATTCTCATTTTTCTATGATATCCAACAATGGTCACTGTGAATTACCTCATTTAGATTTAACTACATTTCTACTGAAGAACAGCTTCAAAGGAAGTAAAACATTTTGTTTCTCAAAACGTTGTATTCATTTGGTTTATGCAATAGCTATGCTTTCCCACAATTAATGTTCCTTTTGGAGGATATGTTTAAACAGCGGGCATTTTAAGCTTTCTTATTATTTAATATCCAGCCATCTCCCACAGATTATTGTTTGCTTTGCAAGAAAGAAGAAAGCCTGCTTGCTAAAGCACACCATGGACATGTCTGAGCAGCCTCTGTAAAACATTTAGGCCTTTATCCAAAGAGAAATTTTGCCCCATAGCCTAGCTACACCTAAGCAAGCTATCGGCAAAGAAGGACCTCCCATGAAGAGTTGTCCAGACGGCTGTAAGAAAGGCCAGAGGCCTCCAATTAGACTTTATCCGAAGGCCGTATTAATTCACAAGAACTGCGGATTTAGGACTCTCCCCAGAGGTCAGCATTCTCATACCTGGTTAAAGAAATGACAAAAATAATCCTTATTTTTTTTCCTCCTCTTTTCTTTACAGCTTTTAAAAACAGGCCCCCTTTTCCCTTTTGTGTTTAATTGCACAGTGTACCTCTCAGAATGTAGCTGACAGCTCCGGGGCAGATTTACCTGTTGACAGGTCACTGTATAAGCTGTGTTTGCACTGTCTGTAGGCTTATGTTAGGTGGAATTATGTACAGAAAATAAGCAAACAAGGCCCAGGCAGTCTCCTCCATGCAGCCGAAAAACATTGAGAGAACAATGGTTGAGTCTCGTCTGACTGTCGTGTGTGCCACTTGCGTACTTTTCCAGGCAAGTAAGCTTCTTTTCTGTCGCAGAATTCAATTGTTGGGAGTGTGGATGATCTGACTTGGAAGTCATTAGGCTATGACTGAGCAAACTGAAACACTGTGCACTTAACTGTAGAACTACTGAAAATAAAAAGCTTTCCTCGACATTCTGAAATCGTCCATCTTTATTTTCTAAGTTCTTTACTAGTGGACTGGTGCCCCAGTAAGAGCTCTTTGCTGCCTTGTATCTGTTTCTGCTCTCTGTAGTCCCAAACATGGATTAGGTCGGTTCTGTATATTTATGAATAGATGGGAGCGTTGAAGTTAACAATTTTCTACTAGAACTGACCGTTTTAACCCTAAATGCAAGGTAAAAGCTCCAGAACAGACCAGTCTAACAGAAATAAATTCATTAAAATATCAAAAAATAAGATATGTGGTTATTTTTTTCTTCTAATTCATTGCAAGATGGCAGGATCTTAAACACGATATTAATTGTTTTCATACAGTAGTTTATGGATCTGTACCTTATTTGTTTGTTACTTTTGTTATGTGTAAATGCTTTGTATTCACAGATCTATTTTAGCACCCAGAGTCTGTTATCAACAAACTAAACCTTAAAAAAACACTGACATTAGTTGAATATTCTTTAAAAGCTAACCCAAAACTACACCAGTATTTTCCTAATAGTTTCATTGTTGTCCTAAGCATTCAGACCCCTTCACTTTTTTTTTAAATTTTGTTATATTGTAGCCTTATGTTTAAACTGTTTGAATTCACATTTCCTTCACCAAAGAGCATTTTATATCCCAGAATGACAAAGTGAAGACTGTATTTTAGATTTTTTTTGTAAATTTATTAAAAGTAAAATTCTGAAATATCACACTGACACAAGTGCTATTTGCATTGCTATGACTCTTGAAATTTGGCTCTGGTACATCCCATTCTATTGATCATCATTGACCATTTTTACACCTTGTTTGGAGTCTACTGTTGGTCAATTCAATTGACTGCACAAGATTATCTAAGACACACACCTGCCTATAGACATTCTCACAGATGACAATGTGTATCTGACAAAAATCAAGCCTTGATGTTGGAAGAATTGCCTGCGGAGCTTAGAGACAGGATTGCGTTGAGATAAAGATCTGGGAAGACTATAAGAATTTTATTGCAAGGTTAAGAGATTTAAAGTGCACAGCAGCCTCCATAATTCTTACGCAGAATACATTTGGAACAACCACAACTCTTCTTAGAGCTTGCTGCCCAGCCAAATAGTGTAGTTGGTGCAGAAGAGACATGGTAATAGAGGTGCCCAAGAACCTGATGTTTACTCTGGACAAGCTCCAGATAATCTGTGCGGAGATGGGATAAACTTCCAGAAGAACAACCCCCACAACAATACTCCACTAATCCGGGCTTTATGGCAGAATGGCTAGACAACACTTAAAAGGTAGCTTAGAGTTTGCAAAAAGGCACCTAAAGGACTCAGCAAAGTCTCAACAAAGAAACAAGATTCTCTGGTCTGATGAAACCAAGCTTGGACTGTTTGTCCTCAATTTTAAGTGTCACATCTGGTGGAAAACAGGCATCACTCACCACCTGTACAGTACCATTCCAACAGTGAAGCATGATGATGGCAGCATCATGCTGTGGGTTGTTCATCAGCAGCAGGGACTAGAAGACTAGTCAGGGTTGAGGGAAAGCTGAATATAGCAATGTACCGAGATGTCCTTTAATGAAAACATGTTCCAAAGTGTTCTGGACTTCAGACTGGGCAGATAGTTCACCATCCAACAGCAAAACGATCCTTAATTAGCACAAAGCACAGTTGACACAGGTTTAGTTTAGGGCCAGCTCAGGGAATGTTCTTGTGTGGCCAAACCAGAACACAGACTTGAGCCGAATTGAGCATCCCTGAAGAGACCTCCAAATATATGTCCACCAATGGTCTTCATCCAGCCTGACAGATCTGCAGAAAAGAATGGCATTAAATTCCCAAATCCAAGCGTGCGAAGCTTGACTTGTCAAAAACAAGAAGACAACATTCTGTAATCTCTGTCAAAGCGGCTTCAACAAAGTCCTGGGTAAATGATCGGAATATTTGTGTCAATGTGATATTTTAGTTTTTTATTTTAAATAAATTTTCTAAAACTTCTAAAATCCTATTTTTTCTTTGTCATTCTGGGGTATTGAGTGTTGCTTGCTGAAGTATAAAATGAATTTAAATGATCTTACCATAAGCCTGCAACGTAAGAAAATTTGTAAAAAGTAAAAGAGTCTGACTTCTTTCTGAACAAATGACATTGGTCTTCTGCTGGAAGGGATGACAGGAGAGCAATACTCAAACACAACTGCCTGGCAGCATAACACAAAGCAGGGATGTAGCCCTGGAACAATGGCAGCAAGTTAGAAATAAAAATGAACTTTATAAAAGTAATCAATCAAAAAAGAATAATCCAAACAAATAAGCAGAAAGAAAGCAGGCAGAACAAAAAAAGCATCCAAAACACTAAACAATAATTAGAAACCAAAACACAGAAAAAAGGTCAAAATAATTAATACTCAATGTCTAATTCACAAAATGTGATTTAAAATACATTGTAGCAATTGAGGTACAATTCCACATCACTGAAAGACAGCAAGGCAGTGTTCCATGTTGATTTGCTCAGCCCAGCCCTATTGCGATTGTTGCATCATTATTGTTGCTAGGCAGCAGAGCTAGATGGGCGGGGTTAGGGGTGCACAACATATAAAAGCAGGATTTGAGATGGGGCTCATATCACACTTTGGGACGCCAATACATTTCAACCTTCAATTATGTCCACTCATACACTTACACCTGCCAGATCAATTTAAAATCATCAATTAGCAGAGGCTGTGGAAGGAAACTGGTGTAGTGTGGGGGCAGACATACACAACTGCTAGAAGAACATATGCAGTAAACTCTGCATAGGCTTTGACCCGACCAGGAAAGTGGTCCATGAGGCTCATTTGCAAATATACTGTTACAGTATGTTAGAATTAATTATACTTTAAAGACCACCAGGCAATTCTAGATGTTTACATGTAGTGTATGGCCTGTAACTCTGAATGTGATATATTCATTCGAGAGGAGTTCCTTTGATGTGGAGTCATTGCAATTAAAATCCTGTGGAACTATTCATCTGCATGCAAGCAAAAAAGTCTCATAGTAAAGAAAGTATTGAAATTAGATAGATAGATAGATAGATAGATAGATAGATAGATAGATAGATAGATAGATAGATACTTTATTAATCCCAAGGGGAAATTCACAATTACATGTCCAATGAAAAATAATGCAAAAGTTACTGCTTTTCAGAAAAGTGTGCAGAGAACTAAGGAAAAATAATATGATGTAAAGGAAGGAAAACCAAAAATAAGACTTTTATCATTATACTGTAAATGACAAAAACAAATTATTTTTGGACCTTGTTTAAAACAATAGGCATATCTGACAAAGTTTGACAAAGAAGCTTGAACAGCATGGTGGTTCAGTGGTAGTTGCTTCACAGATCCATTGTGATGGATTCAAATCCAGTGCCCAGTCATGGAGAGAATAGAGTTTGCATGATATGCCTGCATTTCAATGCTTTGTATATTTAGGATAAATGGTGAATCTGATTTGACCTCTTGTTGGTGTGTCTGTGAGTGAACTCTCTGCCAAGAGCTTTAGCCTTTAGCCTAAAGTTGCCAAAATAGGCTCTGACCCCCTACACCTACAAGAGTAAGGGGTTTTGAGAATGTTGTGTTATTAGGAAACTGAACTGAATGCATTGCCTATAAAGCCTGGTGATACAGGGTATGCTGTTATAAATTAGTCTCCGAAGTTCAGTAGGTGCACATATTGTTTTACTAGTTTTGTAAATTCAGTTACAATAAATGTGTTAAAATTAGGCAGTCAGACACACAATACTGTAAAGATTATATTATAATATTTAAAAGTAGGGGGCTTTGTCCCCGCTCGCTTCGCTTGCCAACCCCCGTGCCTGCACTACGTGCTAGCCTCTTTGCAGTTCTGTTGCTCGCATATGGGGATGCGATTGCACAATTTAAACAGACTTTTATTTCATGGGAATTGTTATATATGCATAATAGAAATATTTTACATTACAGCAATTGATTAACCATATTAAGAAAGAGTTATTCGTTGTTCTGTTTGGCTTTGAAATTAATGCACAAATACTTTTAAAACTTACACTTATACTGTAAAACTTCAGTAAAAAAAATTGTTTTAAATATGTTTTTGTTAATATCGCATTGAATTTTGATTCTGTGTTTGGACTTTCATCGTGACAACGCAAAGTGTAACTGCCTGTGATTGAAGTTCGTTTCTTTCCTACTATTAAATAAAATTACTTTTTCGAATCTTTGGCTCTGAGATTTGTTAATTGTCTTTGCAAGAGCTATTCTAACAGGAAACTGTTAACGTTTTAATACGAATGGCATATCAAGATCTCCTTTGTTGTGTAATGCTATCTGCGGAAGATTTACTACATTACCTTTCTTGGATACATCCTTCTTTCAACAGTAATTTGTATGGTGGAAGACATCCGGGATATTGTAAGTTGATGTTTTCATCATCTGCATGATCACCACCAACTATTTCACCATAGTCTATTGATAAGCATTTAACCAATTTGCCATGTAACCAATTGTCATTTTTGGCACTAATTTGTTTGACTTCATCGTTTCTCGATGCTAGGATTGCTTGTGTACTTATTTTTTTCTGTTGATAACCCTTCGTGATGAAATTCTTCAATATGATTTGGACATAATAAGTCTTCTTTAATTGGGAACTTCAAGTGAGGACAAATTTAAAATGTATAAAGGTTGAGAGAGCAGAAACTGTGTCTGTCAAAAGCATTCACATGAATGAGAGGTGAGATTACTGTGTGTGTGTGGTTGAAAATAATTGAGAGGAGGGCCAAAGTCTCATCTCATGGAACTTGAAAAAATCGTCCAAAAAGTCTTGATGTGTAGCAGGATTTTTTTATATAATAGAGAGACATAATCAAATCAAAAATATCGTCAATAAATTTTATAAAGCGACTTATTATACAGCAAATCATAATCAATGCTTAAAGCCCCTTTCATTGTAACAATCACCGTGTTTTTAAATGTATTTTGGGTTTTTTATTTTTTGTGAGTTAATTTGATTATTTTATAGGAAATTTTAAAACAAGTTTTATTTTATTCCCATTTTATGTCCTTGTTTAAGTGTTGTGGCTAAATATGTCATGTCACCCCAGTCATTGCATCAGTGAATGTGACACTGTAAATATGGTGGCCATAATTTTACATTTTATTTCTCGGCGGATAACGCTCCTTGAACTTTAATTCAAGCATAGATCATTTCATTTCTAAGTAGGCCTTTGCATTGGGTGTCATTTCTTGGTTTTTGATAACCTTTTCGATTTCTGATTCTCGTTTTGGTTGCTATCTTATTTGTCATATTTTGGCTTTGATGTGGTTTTCCATTTGGCTACTATTTTTTGCTTTTTCACATAATCATCTCCTGATTATATTTTTCATCACAGTAATCCTTCAACACCAGCATGTCATTATACCCGTACAGTGCATGTTTTTAAAGGACCAATGCCAACATAGCCCAGTGTCTCTGCTTAATGGCTTCTTTGGCTCTACTTCTGTATAACTATTGCATGAAAAGTAATACTGCATTACTGCTCAGCTTTCTGTATCATCAGTGAAAATTTTTGTTAATTAGAAGGCCATCACCCATTTTTGTTTACATGAAGCATGAGATCTGGAGAAAAAAAATTGGTGTGGTTATTTGATCATCACTCTTGGTTTCAAATGCTGCAGTATCCAGTAAAGCAGAGGTGATGTCCTTTGCCCGTTTTTTTATATTAGATATGTTCTTGATCTATTTGGTGAAGCACTGAATCAGTGTGCCATCAGCTGAACTAAAAGATATGACTTACAGGCCACTAGCTGATTGATGCAGAGTTTGCATAATACACATTTCTTCATGAATACATATACATTAAGATGCTCGTGTAGAAACTACGTGTCAAGTGTACACCACACATTCAATTAATTTTTAAAGTGCACTTCAAATTTAGAGTTTAGATGATCTTCAGAGATATATATATATAATAATTACAAACATATTATGACTAAAATTTATGTGTCACAAACACAAAACATAATGCATGCAAAGACATATACAGTACATATACATAGGCAGGTTTAAAGTCCAGATTTTAATAGATTTAAATCAGCCATATTCTGAAATGGATTATACATTAGGCAAACAATTATAATTTACATTTCAATAGAAGATATTTGAAAATAGGTAAATCATTTGTGACAATACGTCTACTCCAAAGCATATAGAGTGAAAGTGCACTGAAAAAGCATACAAGGACAAAGGCATACTGACAAATGAGCGGCAACAAAATTGCACAGTGACAAACATTTTATCCAAGTATAGATATGTCCAGCATATGCCTGCAACATTTAATACCGACATATGGATGGGTGGCTCTGGTAGACTTGTTGCAAAGGATTGGAAACGCTTGTAAGGAAAGAGTAGGAAAAGTACTGTTGGTGGACCAGTTGTCTTCCTCTGGGGTGTCCAGCATGGGGTTGTTTCTGAGCTGGCTGTGGATAACCCTGACACAGTAATTGATCTTCATTTACTTCCTCCTTAGCACAAGAATCATCCAGGCAAGCGATAAACAATCATTCATATAGCACAAGGCTCTGTGTCTCTGCCCTGTACATATGAATGCCAGAAAATAATATTTAAAGTTTTAGCCAACACAGTAGTGAAACCCTATTTTAAGGACTATATGCAAGGGCATTCCTACAATATGTACAAAGATGGCAAAACCTATATCTCCACTGTATCCTGCAGTGCATGAAGGTTCAGAGAGCTGGTCCCTCTTGGTGGCTACCCATAGTCAGTCCTTATGCTTGATGGTAGCCTTTTTTTCCAAACCATTTCCATGGTTGATGTGGTTGGTTTATTCACCAACAGGATTCATGGTTCTTTAGGCCCTGAAGAGCTTGTGAGTATTTCTCTATCTCTACAAGTATGGCCTAATTCCTGCCATCTTACTGTATCTTACTTTTTATTTTTCTTATTGATCTTCGCCACCACCACCTAATCAAAGCACCATGATATCCCTACATTGATGGATTAAAGTCCAGAAGTCCACATGACCATCATAATCAAATTCTTCCAAGTGAACCCTGAATACAATGAGGACTGATTGTGAGGTCATTTATGTTAGGTAGAATGCCTAGAGGCGGCTGGGTGGTCTAGTGGCCTGGAACCCCTGCAGATTTTATTTATTTTTTTTTTTCTGTCCTCTCTGGCCATCGGACCTTACTTTTATTCTATGTTAATTAGTGTTCCCTAATTTTAATTATTTACTTTGTCTTTTTTCTCTTTCTTCATCATGTAAAGCACTTTGAGCTACATCATTTGTATGAAAAAGTGCTATATAAATAAATGTTGTTGTTGCTGTTGTATTTTATATTGTTACTGGCTCAGTCATTTAATGGTTAAATGTGTATTGTTCTTCTTTTCTTGGCTCCTCAGTGTGGTCCTGTGTTGCCCATTGGCCTCCCTTGTATCTTCTGTAGCAACCAGTCCTTGTAGCCAGTAGACCTGCAAAGCCTGTTAGCACAGTGAGTGACACACAGTATAAATCTGTGCTGATTTTTTTTTTCTGAAAATTACAAATTTCTGAAGTTTGTTATAGCTCAGGAAAAGAAGCATATTATAAAATATTCCCTAATTTACATATGATATGTAAATGATCCATGTAAAAAGAGCTTTGTTGCATTTTTTAAAGTAGAGATAAGGAACCTGGGTCTTGAATGGTCATAGTATCATTAGGCTTTTGTGCAATCTTAGTTTCCTACCACTGAATACATTCTTTTATTTAAATTCACAAAAATACTTTATTGATGCTGTCAATCTTGGCCAAACCAAGACGGCTTCTGTGTAGCAGACTCATTGAGCAAAAATATTATAGCAGAAGGAACTTTATGCAGAATTTCTACAAACGTTCTGGAGGAAAAGATTAAAATTTGCATGGTTACATAAAAATTTGATTTGTGTATTTGTTAATATTTTGAACTTTCAAATGCAACATTATTTCCTACCTTCCTTTGCTTTAGTTGTTAAAAGATTCATTTTGATATATTCTGGTCTTGGAGGTGGCCTTGAATAAAGAAATTTAGTAAACTATGAACTAGTAAAGACAATAAAAGGGAGTCAGAATGTCATCACAGCATTAAGTAGTAGGCTCTGATTTTTTGACTTACCTTTTGTTTTCTGAGTTGACTTTGAAGCAAAATACTTTTATTTTGTAATACTGCTTTGTTTCTGACTTTTGTCTTTTAACTTCTGGTCCTTTGACGTCTATTATTATTTGTCAATGCAATACAAGGATGCCCTGTGAATGTGAAACTCACTAGCTGGGTACAGCATTGGCCCAGTGTCTTCACGTTTGCTGTCTAGAAAGTTTGCTTTAGCCAAGAATGCTTTACGCAAAAAAAAAAAAAAATTACTTCATGTGATCAATACTGTCCTTAGACAGAGAAACACCAGCCCAACACCTTTAACTAAGAAAAAACGTTTTTAAAGTCAGTTTGGGGATTTCGCGTGCAGCTACCAAAGGCGATGTCAGTTGTATTGGTAAGAGTAACATGTTTTTCATTCATCATATGTCACATTCGGTAGTGTCTGGGCAGAGAGCTTGAGTTTTTAGTAAGTTGAGGTCGAGACCTTAAATTTTGTTATTTAACTGGAAGAGGTGCTTTCTGTGAGGGTATTCTTTTGAAATTCACACAACACCTTGAAGAGATGTTATCTTGCCAAATACTATGCAGTCACAACCACTGCAAGAGAACTTCGGGAACGTGCAAGTTAAGAGGACCATCCCACAAGTTGAGGAAAGCCAGGGTTTTTAGATTGTATCCATAAATGTAGTAGGACTGTACTTTTTTTAGCTGTTTATTTACTTAATCCCATTGAATTTAAATCAAATATATGAAAATGTTTATCTTCATGAACGTTCATGTATTATCATTAGTTCTCTAGGCTATAATCAGTACCGTACATATTGGTGTGTCAATTTATTATTGATTATATTATTGTGAATTGTCCATATTTTGTTATTGCTTTGTTTTAATTTTTATTATTAATATATCTTAATTAATTTCAAGCTGTGGCTGCTGTGGGCTAATTGTGTGTGGACCAGGGAATCTCACAGTAGGTTTGATACTGACCTTCAGATCCCATGACGTCAAATTTTGTACATTTAGTTGTTTATTAGGATGAATTCTTAGACACATTCTTAGATATTGCAGTTGTGCGTTTTGCTGCATATTGCTTACTGCTTTCTATTTAATATTTTTAAATTTGCAGGTATTGGTTTATGTCCTCTGAACTTGCCTGCTTCCACTTTTTTTATCATTGATGTTTTGTATGAGTAATATGTTGTGTACCGTGAATAATATAATGAGCTATGTACCGTATTTCCCCGAAAATAAGACCTACTCCAAAAATAAGCCCTAGCATGGTCTTCAGGCTGCTCTGCAATGTAAGCCCTACCCCAAAAATAAGCCCTAATCAAGATTGTCAGCTGAAAAGTAAGGTGGCAGTGCAAGATATCATTACGGAGAAAAGATGTTCGGCTTCACTGTGTTGTGTATTGCCTGAAACATCCATTAAATTCCAAGGACACCTTGCCACAATACCTCTGAAAAGGATGTTTAATGATTAAATCCATCAATTCTGGGATGCGCCCATTCCAGCAAGCATCGGGCACGAGACAGAAACAAAATCCCTGAATGGGGCATCAACTCATTGCAACCTCAACACAAGCACACACACACACACTAGCATCATTTTATATCACCCAAACCTTCATGTCTTTGGAAGGAAAATGGAGTACACTGAAAAACCTATCAGGAAAACATGCAAACTCCAGGCTGGGAACACCAGGGATGTGACTCCCTGCGAGGCAGCAGTGCTACTGCTCCACCACCGTGCCGCCCCCATATGTGTAGTTATTAACATTATTAATGATTTATCTGTAAAATGTAACATACATACTTTGCTGCATTTCATCATGAAAGTGATATCAAGTATAAATTTAAGGATTCTAAATGTGCAGAGAGTTGGGATATCATACATTTAATGTGTTCTGTGAGGTGATCTATTGCTGCTTGCCGCTGCTCTCAGGTCAGGAGAAAACCCCAAAAGTGAGTAGTGATTAACAACTGGGTCTACTTTAATGATAAAGTAAACTACAAGGTTAAAGTGGACATTTCAAGATTAAAACCAAAATTTCCTCTTTAATCACAAAACAGAACTTTTCACAATGTCCTTAATTTTTTTTCTGTGGCTCAAATACACTGCCGTACATTCTGATGGTATTGTGAAGGTACAAAAAAAAAAAAAAAGACGTCACGGAAAATGGTACACGAGACCTTTGAAATGTATCGTGTCATCACGTTGGGGAATATGCTACGCTTGAATATCAAAGCACCACAAATGCATTTGTATGTCGACATTTTGCTTCATCACATCGAACCATTTATCAAACATCAAAGAAGACACATTGATTCTGGAGGATCCTAAAAGCGGCTGGAGTAGCAAGAAATTCAGGCTGGAATTCATAAATTGAATCTGGAGAGTTATGACGATATTCTAGAAGAAGATGACATGACAATATTTGAATAAATGTAGATTGTTGTACATGAATAAATATAAGACATCCCTTGAAAATAAGCCCTAGTGTATCTTTTGGAGTAAAAATTAATATAAGACCCAGTCTTATTTTCGGGGAAATATGGTAATTTATGAGATGTAATGACATTTCTGCTTCCTTACCAAACTCAAAAAAGTTGCAAGCTGAAAAACTGTCTTAAGAAAATTGTATGTGTCACCTATTCTAACTGTCCTAGTCCCAAACTCAAGATGAAGAGTGATGGCCTGCACAGGCTCCAAAGTAGGCAAAGGCTTTTATTGTCAAAATAGCACAAAGGGAGAGAGGAAAAATATAAAATCCTCTGACCTAAAGACAAGAATAATAATCTAGTTAAATAAGTAATGAGAAACTTTTAAAAACAAAACTAAAGCAAAAGATATTGATAAAGGTTATGTTTACAAGAGGCAAACCAAGGGTTAACAAAACAAACCCAGAAACATAAAATCAGTATCTTAATAAAATGAAGAAACCTTAAGCAGAAAAAGCGAGCAGAAACAAAAAAACAAAAACACATGAACAATAATAACTGAAGTCCCCGTTTGAGGGGGCAGATGGCTCTTCAATACTGCTGGAGGTGATTTCCCAACTGCAGTATCAGGTGGTCCTAATCCCCTAGCTTCAAAATAGCAGAGACAAGATATATAAGAACAGAAACATATAAAAACATAGAACAATTACTTAAACAAAAATATTCATTAAGAAAACACATGTAGACAAGAAAACAAAGCTATAATTAAAAGCAATGTTTATAAAACGTTTGAAAAAAAACAACAAAAAGGATAATTTACATGAAAACACTTATGAGGCAGGGCTTCCTTCTAGTTCTTTAGGGCCAATGTTGATGTTGGTGTAAGATGTGGGTGTATTTCCAGACACTGGCATTGCAGCAGAGATCCTGAAAAGATTACATTTTATTATAAGACACTCTCCACCAAGAACCGGACCTCTGATCATCCTGTACTGGTTCGGCTTGAATTGGATAACCTAAAGAATGCTTCATTGTGATTAAGAGTAAAGGCCCATTCCCAACTGAGTGTTTTGTTTGCCATTTTTCAAACATTTTAGTGGCATTTTTCAGTAGTTTGTATGAGGTTTTCAGGCATTTTCCATATGATTTTCAGGCATTTTTTCAAGCGGTTCCAAAGAAGCGTTTTTCAGGGAAAATATGTTTGACCTTTCCTTTCTTCATTTTGTGGGTTGTGAGGAGTTCTAGTGTTATAAGGTTCATGTATCTCCAGAATGTCTTCTAGGACTTTAGTGCTTTTAATCCTGGTATTCACAATACTGATGAGGAGTGCACATGCATGTTCCAGTCATGTAGTGACAGCCAGTGAGAAATAGGTAAAGTACGTGCATAGCATGCAATCAAGTGGTAAGAGCTGAGCAGATGTTACAGGAAATCCTGCATGTGTGGAGGGGTACATTTAATACAATGAATTTAGGGTCACAGGGAGCCTGTGATTATCACAGCAGCACTGAGTGCAAGGCAAGCATAAAATATGGTGGACAGTATACCAGTTGCACTTCATTTGGTAAGGCTCACAGCCAATTAGAAAAGAGGGTACTGTATGTAATCCGCTGAAAGAAACCTATAAATAATGTATGTTTCTAAAGTAACAGATAAAGCATCTGTTTAGGTTTTATCTTGCTATTGATATTCTGAAACAGTGTGATCTGGTGGTGCAGCAGCTAGTGTTCATACCAAATATCTTTGGGATGGGTGTTATTTATTTCACAGCACACAGAGAATAGGGATACAGCATGTTTTTGTAAATGTAGCATTGCTGACACATTTTCAGTATTCAGTGTTAAAACAGGTTATTATCTGCAGTTGATACCAATAAAGCCATAAGCACACGGGCAGAACATGCAGACCCCATGCAGACCCTGGCGATGTGAAATATTGTAAATATCTACACCAAACTTACTGAAATTTAACCTGAGAAAAACTAAATGTATGCCTGGTAACTGCTCGGTTCTAGTCTCTTGATTGCAAGCTTCGTGTGTAATTATTCTCTCCTTTAACAGCTTGATGAATGAAGCATGTGTGTGCACAACAAGACTAGACTTTTTTTTCCAAGTTTTGATGATTTGTTTCACTCCTTGCTCATCCAGGAAAAGGCAGTTACTTCCTGTAAAGAGCTGTTAATACTGTGTTTTGTTTTGTTTTTTTTTTCTTTTTTTACTAGCGTTTTACAAGCACTACTATTCTTTTTGATGGAAGAAGCATTTTGCTGAAATCACTGAAATGCTGCTGCAGAGAGGAGCTTTCGAAAACCCCCACTGATAAAACACTTAGATGTGAATAGTGTCATTGAAAATAAAGTCAAAGAACTTCACATCTGGTTTAGGAGCATTCTGATCTAGCATTAAAAAGCTAGAAAAACACTTAGGTCCTTAAATCAAGGCCATCCTGTAGCCCAAAAGCATCACACCTCAGTTTAAAATCTCATGCCTTGTGACATATACTGTATGAACTTATAACTGTATAAAGCTGAAATGAATTTACAAAAAAAATGTTCAGTCAAATGCTTTTTATCTGTAATTATTGCCCATTAATGTCTTCAACAAGCACCATCAATCCATTTATTCTTCAGTCCTCTTCATCCAGTAATATGTAGAGTGGTGTTTGTCCCAATTCTGTTGTATAATTGTCCCAATATATGACTCAGGCGCCGCCACGAGTGGCAGCCATTCCAGCAGCTCTGTGTATGACTTTATCTTTCTACCTTTTTTCTCTGTTTTTCTCTATTTCACTGATCGCTCCTACCACTTTCTTGTGAATTTCCCCTTGGGACTAATAAAGTATCTATCTATCTATCTATCTATCTATCTATCTATCTATCTATCTATCTATCTATCTATCTATCTATCTATCTATCTATCTATCTATCTAATTGTCTCAGGCAAAAGGTGGAATCATCTCTGGATGGAATGGAAAACATTGTTAGCCATACTCACACTGAGTCAGGTAGAAGCTTTAAATAGGAGCTTGTATCCATTGTTGTGCAAAAATCAGAACACATGGATATGCAGGGAAGTTGAAACACTCACACAAACACTAGCCAGGGGTCAGATTTGTAAAAATGGTATGCACAAAAAGATGCGTATGCAGCTTTCCATGAACAAATTGGGATTTATAAAGGAAAACTTCACCAGAGGACTTGCAGCAACTCTGACCCACCTGTACACAACATTTTTGGAGAAACTGGAAAATCATGATACCTTTAATCAAGTATGAAAATGCAATCAAACTAGCTAAATGACGACTTCCACGCACAATAATTCATCACTGAGCTGTTATTATAATGCATGTTGACGTAACAAACATATTAAAGATAAAAGTGATGAATATGATATACATATTTTAGCTACCTTTCAAGTGGTCCAATGCTGCATATTTGCACTGAAGAACTTTTTTTATTTTTTCATTAGTCTATATCAGCTACTGGTTTTCAGTTCTCAGGGTTAGAAACCAAAGCACAATTAAAAACAACATGTTTTGCTCCCTGCGTACAGTAGGTTCTCAATATGGTGCTCTATAGCATATTCACAGAATAATTGTTTGACACAACAGGGCTTTGGTTTGGTGCTGCTGGAAAACAATGCAAATGGCCATTTATGAAAGGAATGAGCTTTTAGGGATATTTGCCAATGATCATGATTGGCTTATGAGCAGATTTAGGTTCCTAACAACCATTCAGTTTTCCTAATATAATTTAGGTAATTAACACCACTTACAGTAATAAGGGCACCCAGTGAGAATGACACTGATTGTTTTAATTGTCACCGGCGACATTCCATTAATGCACAAACCATCTCTGATGCCATGAGACGCTGTCAACCCAAGATTAATTTATTCCGTAGCAAAGCAGAGTTGGTCAGATGGCTTGTTCGTGGTACTAAATGTGATGGCTGGATGGTTGGTAAGGTAACTGGCTGAACCCTGAGTTTATCATATGGCCTATACCAGGGCTATTCAATTACAAATTCAGTTGAACCACATTTTCAAACCAAAAAATTTAGATTGGCTAGACATTACGAGCAGCAGGTAATGATACATTCTAAATAAAGAGAAATGAATGTATTTAAAAACAAGTAATGTTTATTCATTGTTTCCCTTTTAAATTTGATCACATCTGACACAGGGACATCAAAAAATGTATAAGAAAAAACAACAAAAAAAGCCATAATTGAACAGACTCTGAGGTAGTAGCAACATTTTTTTATTTCCACTTTTTAAATAAAAAAATAAACATTTTGGTCATATGACCCAGGCATATCCCAAAGTACATAAAAATGAAAAAAAAATTGCACAGTATTAGCAATAACGTTTGTTTCCCTTTTGAAATGTGAGATCCTCCCCCAATTTAAAAGGGTGGTCTTGACAGGCGGGGGATATTTTTTTCATAAAACAAAAATAACAAAAATTCGCGCGGTTTTAAACACTCATATAACAGAGGTTACATTTGAGTTCCACAACAACGCCCTTCCCGTGGAATTTTTTCCCCCCAGAAAAAAACTACCTGAGTAGATGTTTAGGAGTAAGGCTGCGCATATGGCGTGAAAGTGGATTTATTTTAAAAAGACTTTCTACAGAGTTCTTGGGTGTCAAGTAATGAAATCACTAATTATAATAATTACTAATATTATATTTTTACTAAATCATTTTTCATGTTTCTTTGTTGACAAGCTCATGTTGAAGAATTTATTTGTAACGGAACATATAGCGTGCGCACCAAAGCGACTGAAGTAACAACTAGCGAAGTGGCATTTTTGGATACCATTTTAACAAAGTTTACTGTCCGCCGTCTATCACAGAGCTGCCCAGTAAAATGACAGAAATACACCTGCAACCTTAAAACCAAACTTCATCACATCGCTGTGCATGACAAAACAGCGGGAGAGCGATCGACTGCTCTTACTTGTTTACTGATGGACAGGCTGGCATTTTGCAAGGAGAAGGAGTATGCGTTAAATCAAAAGGGAAACGGCTTGCAAAGATGTGCGAACAAGGACATCAGTGACAATCACACCTTAGTGTGCCACTCCAAATCAGAAGGGATAACTGAATTCCACGGGGCACCGTCATCTACATAACAGGGGACCTATATGATGGGCAGATCAATTTCAAATATTTTGCATGCCTACCTTTTCTTTTGAGGATTATATTCAGCCCTTCGTTCATTATTTTAGCACAAGCGTAACCGGTCACTCATTGAAATTCATGACCGTCTCATCTGTGTGGCTTTTTCCGGTGCGTGTCTCGAAATGTGATGTTATTTTCTCCATGACTCCCTCGCACCCAGCTCGGGGAATAAACCGGCATTTATGTGGCTCAGTGATATGCAAGGGGCAGCCCGTACTGACACATATTTTACCGGTACATACGCTCAACAATAAAACGTGGCTGTTTGAATCTGTTACAATATAATTAGTTTAAAGTTTCAATGATTTAATTTGCAACTGGCGAACTAAGTAGAAATGATAATCGCCAAAGCCTATTTTTGGTCGTATTTTCAATCATGAATAGGCCTGGCCTACACTATTCATTCGAACAGCAATCATGTCATTATACTGTATGTGCTAAGTGATAGTGGGTACCCGCTCAGATGCTGGTGCCTTACGCCTTTCCCCGACCCTGCACTTCAATGCCATACACCATAGGACTTAAACGCAGGTGCCATTAGGTGGGAGGCTGATCCACCAGCCAATGAAAGTCTGCAGCATCGAGATTGCATATGCATGAGGCTGATTAGCATGTCCAATTTATGGTTGTTTCAAAATGGCAGAGTTTGAGGCACTTTCATGTACTCATGTACTTTACAAGATGACTGTGATTTATAAAGGTAAATTGTGTTAGAGCAGCTTTTAGAAATCTGATTTTTTTTCTTGATGTATACATTTTCCTGTTTTTTGGCATACACATATTTTAGAAATGAGACCCCAGGTTCCTAGTGTTATGAGACTGTACCATAACCATTGTGCCATCATGCTGCTTCTCAGGCAACAGACTGATTTGTGAAGTCAAGACATGCTTGTGGAGTTTGCTGTGAAAAATGTGATAAGAGTTTTGTATAAAGTGAAGTTATATTTTATTATTTTTCTTTTGTAACATTCTCTACCAAGCTTGTTCTAACTCTTTACATTTCCTTGCTGCAGGGCAATAAGTCATTTTAATTTAGTGAGGTCGTAATATACAAGGACTCAAACCTGCTGTCATTAAATCGGGGAGTTAAAAAAAGATCTTTTCATTGAGAAAGATGGTTCAACACAGGTGTTTGCCACAGAAAGCCTGTGGTGACATGTAGAGGTTTTAATTTGTTGAATGGCTCCTGAGTTCATTGTCATGCTTCATGGTAAGAACTGAATGCCATCCAGAAAAAAAAGAACACATTGAAAATTCGACACTCTATTGCAGCATTGTATTGTTCATTAAATGAGATGAATTCCACCTCTTTCCAGCAATCAGTAAGAAAACGTGTGTAATGTACCGTATGCATCTGATTTACACCCTGCCCATGTTAACTGATTGCATTACGATGATCACTAAAACACCAATTCAATCTAGAAATTACAACAAAGAATATTATTTTGGAGGCCATTATAATGGAGCAGTAGAAAGCATGGTCATCTCAAAGATCCAGCATCCTACCTTCAAATCCTGTGTCTTTATACCTGCTCTATGGAGTTTGCATGTTCTCCTTGTCTAAATTTCCTACACATATATTAAATATTCAAATTTTAGTTTAATTGGTAATTGTAAATTGGACATTTTGTGTTTGTGTGAGGGTGGACTCTTTAATAAGCTGAAGCTTTGTTTCAGTGTTGTGCGCATAGTTACCAGGATAAGTTCTGTTCCACCATGATCCTGAATATGACAAAGTGGGTTGGAGATTGTTCTGTTATATTATTGGTAGCTGCTTTTCACATATTAGTTTTCAATTGCTGGCTCCTGCTGTACTGTGCTATGAAAATACAAAGGAAAGAAAATGGCGTAACTTGACAAGTGGATGGTTGATAAGGTGCGGACAATGCAGTCTGTCTATTTTACAGACAGACTTAGAGGTTAATAATAATAATGTTTTTTGCGGTTTGTGTGTATTTTGGGTTCTTCTAATAAAGATTTTCTAAGATATTTTTGTCTTTGGTCATTTAGTTGTATATGTGTTACTATATGATAGTTAGTTTTTTTAAATCAAAAAGATGAAAATGAACAGGACAACAGTAATACCCAATGTAAAATGAATGTCACTATACATTGAAATTCGGAAAATTTGATGGCAACATCAGAAAATCAGCACGTAAGACAGCTCACTCTACAAGACAGCTGACTGAAATATCTGGCATAACCGAAATTCTCCTGATTGTTTGACAGCCCAGTCATAAGATGCAATCGAGCATTGCAACCCCTCTCATACTGGACATGCAATTACGGTTGATAAGCTGAAATTTGGGGCAACTCAGAAAACCAGTTGACGACAACAAATCAGGCATAAAATTATGCTAAAATTACACAGTGTATGTGCAGCTTTAGTGTGTCCTCATTTGAAAATATGTTTGTAAAGCATGTTAAAAAAGGTGCTGCACTCTTTTGTGGTGATGTGAATGAGAACCATAAATAGAATTGATTTGATGGGTTGGCACAGTGGCGCAGTGGGTAGCGCTGCTGCCTTATAGTTAGGAGACCTGGGTTCGCTTCCTGGGTCCTCCCTGCATGAACTTTGCATGTTCTCCCCGTGTCTGCGTGGGTTTCCTCCCAAAGACATGCAGCTTAGGTGCATTGGCGATCCTAAATTGTCCCTAATGTGTGGGTGTGTGGGTGTGTATATGTGTGTGCCCTGTAGTGGGCTGGCACCCTGGCCGGGGTTTGTTTCCTGCCTTGTGCCCTGTGTTGGCTGGGATTGGCTCCAGCAGACCCCCGTGACCCTGTAGTTAAAATATAATGGATGATGGATGGATGATGGGCCTGGTACAGATTACATGCCTTACAAAAAGGTAAAAAAAGACCACAGGTAAACATGGAAGTGTCAGGACAGTATTCATTGTTTTTCACTGAAAAAAAGCTTTAAACCCAAAAAAAAACTCTTTAATTTTTATTGTCATTTTCACAAAACTATGCAAATCAAGACTTGCCTATTTCACTCATCATTAGTCAGAACCAACCCTAGATAGGGTGCCAATCCATCACAAAGCACATTTCCTCACACACACCCATATCATGTCATGTGAGAAACATCAATAAACCTGGCACATTTTTGGAATGTAGATGAATCCAAGAGTACCTGGAGAACAACCGAAATGGAGTTGCAAAGTTCACACTAACAGTACTCGGGCCTTTACAGTAGCCCAGGACATTTGAACTGGAAAGCAAAAGCACTAACCAATGTGCCACAGTGCCAACTTATATTCACTTCACAACATAGTCATTAAAATATTTTTAGTAATTCTTCAGAATGAAATTCAGATTCAGAACTTCCATTCCTTTTGCTCCATTTGGCTTTTTAAGTTATTTTTGACTGCTTTGTAAGGCACCTTGAGGCAATGCTGACTAATAAGTCAAAGCAATCCAATGTTGGATTTAAATATCAGAAATATAAAGGCTGGCATGGATGTACAGAAGTAGGCACTGCTACCCAAACCTCAGTTCCTTCCTCTGGTGCCAATTAATAGGGGTCTGCAGGTTCTCTGTCTTCACAGAGAATCAAAAGACAGGCAGACATTGTTCTACTTATGTGCTGTAAATTCCTTGGAGCCGAACAACATGGTCACAACCATTGTGTTACAGCTCTAATAGATGTGGCTGAAATCCCAGCCACCGACTCATTATGTGGAGTTGGCATGTTGTATCTGTGTCTGTAAGGTTTTGCCACACATTCCAAAGACGTGGAGGTCATGTTAATGACTCTCCAGTAGTCCTCTGTGTGTTACCATTGGAGTGTGAGTGTGTCAAAATGGCCTGTGAGGACTTAGTGCCTTCTTTACTACTGCTTCTTCCCATGCACTCGTAGCTGTCACATATTTTCAGGCTTTTTTTTAGGTTAGAAAATGAAAGGACAAATTGAAGAACAACTACTGATACTTGCTCTCACCAACAGAATCAGTTTGCACCTGTGGTTCAGTGGTTAGTTTCTACCATTGCTTCCACTTCATGGCATTTTTGATGATTGGTTTCTTCCATTTGTAAAGACTAAATGTTAATTCTGAACACACACCAGAGTGACTAAAACGAAAGAAAATATAAAAAGAAAGAAAACTTCTGACTTGGCAGTCCCAGTCACAGTGAGGCATTATGCAGGCATAATGGAGCCCACTTAGTGTTTCTTGACACACTTCTGCTGAATAATCCATTGGCTGAAAGTCCTCAGTGTTAGTGTGTCAGAGAGAGAGGATGTGCAGCATTGTTCACAATGGCACTCATTTTGGTTTTCATTCTCCCCTTGGTTTTTACCTCCAGGGGATCCAGAGTATGTCTCATAACTGCCTTTTATTTAGTTCACTGATTCAGTGGGCCTCTTTTGAAGTGATGTTACTGGATTAGCACATCACAGTGTAGAAAACTGAACTGGCCATCACAGAATCGTAGCAGATGTGAACAATGACACTTCTCACATTAAAGGAAGACAGTCTCCTAAGGAAAAAGAGCCTGCTCTGCTCTTTCTTATATCGTCCCTCTGTGTCCAGCCTGTCCTTAATGTGGACCCACAAGTACTTGTGGGAGTGGACCCCCTCTACATCCAGTCCTTGAATAGTGACCAGACATACTGTAGAGGCACTTTGGTGTGGTGAAAGTCAATAACCAGTTTCTTGATCTTGCTGATGTTAACATGCAGACAATTCTCTTTTCCACTTGCCTGCTATACTCTGTGTCACCCCATTTCTGAATATGCCCCATAAGTGCAGAGTCATCAGAGAATTTCTGCAAGTGACATGACCTGGTGTTATATTTATCGTTGGAGGTGTACAGGGTGAAGAGAAAACGAGACAGGACTGTTCCTTGTGGTGCTCCAGTGTTGCACACATTTGTATCAGAAACACAGTACTTGAGTCTCACAAACTTTGGCCCGACAGGTAGTCCATAATCCAGCTCATCCACCTGCATATCCCTGAGTTTGTCCCCAAACAAAATACAATTCTCACAGTACTGCCAACTTTGCAAATGTATGTATTTGTATAAGTTTATATTTATAGATATAATGAGAAGTCGAGCAAAATGGCACCTTTTATTGGCTAACTAAAACGATTACAATGTGCCAGCTTTTGAGGCAGCTCAGGCCCCTTCTTCACTATTTATAGACATGTAAATCAAAGGAGATACTTACTAAGTGTATTAATATTTTCATACATTTATAGACTATGTAAACAAAAAGAAATAAACTGAAACATGTTGTCAAAGGTCACCCTATATATCAGCATCTTGACAGACTCTCAGAAGGGGGTCGCTCCCACTTGGAGGCTGTGTTTCAGCAGGACGGATGCATTCCTGATTCAGTCATTAGTATAACACTTAGTGCTGATGCTATCTGAGCGAAGACAATACTTCATTAGTGGATTAGATGTAATTGCCAGCAGCGGTCATTAGCGGGTTGGCTTATCTGGTCAATTGCCTGCTGTAACCTTAACCTGCCATTGTGTTGAGCAAATGCTTAAGATTTTTCCCAAATGCCCGAAGCACTGTCTCAATTCACATCTGCTCAAAATAATGTATTTTCTTTTTATCCAAGCTGAAGCCTGCAGAGGAGTGAAGTACTTCTGTCAGTAAACTAGCACTAAATCTATTAGGAAATGAGCAATCCCTTAACTTAATACAGTATAAAATGGGAGCAAATGAACAAGAAATGATGTAGACATCGTAGGTCGAATAGCATAATCCCATTTTTGGCAACAGGGTGCTCCTGAGAAAAATAACTCTTTAATTGAAAGACAGTAGTCATTTTTTATACAAATCTGAAATTCAAACTTTTGGTGCAGAAAAGTGATAAAAAAAGGAAATGGACATGTTTAAGGAATAATAAAACAGACTCCCTTAAAGGCACTGGAATAGAAAGTGCACAAGACTATCAAAACGTATTATCAAATCTAGCAAGTAGCTGGAAGCAGCAGCATTTCTACAAGACCAGAGGTATTTCCAGATGGAACTGAAATATTTTATAGCCTACCTATTATTTTGATAGCAAATGTACTGGACAGATTATCTTTAACTGAATTGTATTGTGGGTCTTAAAATCATTAATCAAGTAAAATTGAATTCCAATTTTTTATTTCATTTGAACACTTAGCCTCAGATGTTCAGATTCAAATTCTGCCCTGGTCATTGCGTGAGTGACTTTTGCATGTTCTTGCAAGTCTGTGTCAGTTTTTCTCGAGGTGTTACGTTTTCCTTCTCCATACCTAATGTATGCAGATTAGGCTGAAAGGGGACTCTGCATTGCTCCTCTATGACTGAGTGTGTGAGTGTGCCTGGCTATGGCTATCTAGTAACCCAACAACAGAAAGGAATGAATGGCATCAGAATATGAGCAAATTAACAGTCGGTGGAGTTTGCATGTTCTTTTTATATTAACATGAGATTTCTACAGGTACTTTAGTTTTATCCCATATTCAAACATTGTGTAGTTTAGTTCAATTAAGTGTTCCCCATCTATAGAGTTTCCTGTCTTGGTCTCAAATCTGATTGTACAGACTTTGTGATTATCCATCCACACATCCAGTATCCAACCCGCCATATCCTAACTACAGTGTCACGGGGTTCTGCTGGAGCTAATCCCAGCCAACACAGAGCACAAGGCAGAGAAACAAACTCCGGCCAGGGCACCAGCCCACCGCAGGGCACACACTCACACGCACACACACACACACATACCAAGCACACACTAGGGACAATTTAGGATCGCCAATGCACCTAACCTGCATGTCTTTGGACTGTGGGAGGAAACTGGAGTACCCGGAGGAAACCCACGCAGACACGGGGAGAACATGCAAACTCCATGCAGGGAGGACCCAGGAAGCGAACCCGGGTCTACTAACTGGGAGGCAGCAGCGCTACTACTGCGCCACTGTGCCACCTCCTTTGTAATTATATACTCTCTATATATAAAATCCTAAGCCTAAAAGTGCAACGATTTTATGTGACTTTTTATGTCATGTTTTTTTGTCACACTTTAAATCGGGCTTATTTTAAAACCTACATATATATGTTTGGTATCATTCTTTTCAGAATTTATCAAACTTTAATGTGATGTTGTTAGATTTTCAGATGCTTATTCTGTTTTTAAATTATAAACTAAAAAATATCAAGAACTCATGTCTCACAAGTCGGGACTTTGTGCCAAAAGATTTAACCACGGCCAGGGCCGGAAATAAAAGACAAAGAGTAAATGACAAAGCTGCAGCGACGGCAGTGGCAGCAGCAAGCCAGCAGCTAATTGAGCAAAGAGGAGGTAAAAAAAAACTGTATTTTTTTCCCATTGTTTCACCGTTTAAGAGGGTTCTTCTGAGCAGCGACCGCGTCTCCTTGGGGTGCGTTCAACCCCCCTCCTCACAACATGAGTGGCAGAGACGCGAAGTGCCTGTCGTGTAACGCAGGCAAGGGGGGTAGGCAAGCGAAGTGAGCAGGGGGTAAGTCACTTAGTATACCATAAAATGCCATTCATTACAATTCAAAACATGGTTTGCTAACTCAAGAAACTCTGAGGTAATGTACTTCAACAGAAAATCAATGACATTTCTGAAAGACTTCCAAATGATGTGGCTATTAAAAAAGAACTACAGTAATTGCAGATCAAAATGCGATTGGCTAATTCACTTGAAAAGCATGACTTGATACACCTCGTAACAGCTGCCCTTAATGCAGTCAGTAAATGCCCAGGCACAAGATGACACGTCAGAGTTAGATTGTTCTACTAATAAATGAAAATATGGCTGAACATTTTCCCATACTCATATAAAAAGCTCTCAGAAAGTAAACTTAGATGTCAGAGTTGTCAGTTAGAAAACAGAAAAATGTAATCTCTCCTGTGAATTTGCTGATTTTGTAAAATTCAATCAAGATTTCTTTCTAATGCTTTCACTGAAGGCTTACAAGGCCAGGGTGGTTCCCCATTACTGCAACACCTTGTTTTGAGGGTTTTTTGCAAAAACTTCCTGCAGCAGAATACAAGTCCTTTAGATGGAGCACAGAAGCATCAAGATAGAGGTCCAACTCACAGTTTGGCCACTATTTGTATGAAGTTTGTAAATTCTCCCCATGTTTGTGTGGGTTTAATCAGAGCGCCGCTGTTTCCCTCAGCATCCATAATACAAGCAGGTTAGGTTGGGTGACACTTTTGATGAGTGAAACAGACAAGTTTCAGCTTGTAAACAGTTTTATGAAACTGACACTAAAATAAATGTTGGAAAAATTTCTCATTTGTGAAAAGTGAATCTCACTACGTTTTTTTTGGGTTTAAACCTTTTTTGGATGGAAAAAAAAAACAAGGAATACTGCTCTCTAAGTCTTTCCTATCTGTATTCTTTTCTGCAGCTGCATAAGTATGTATTCCACACCATAGAGGTGAAATCAATTCTACCTACTGTCTAAAAATAAAATATTACAAAAGGCTTGTGGGACTTTGCTTTAATTGCTATTACTTTTTGTGCCCACCCATATACTGCCCGCTAGGTTGCTTACTTTTTTGATTTTCCAGACCATACAGGTGATAAGCTTTTGATTAAGACCAAGAAAATTTTTAGTGTGACAGAAATTAGAATTTTATGTAAAGTCATGATTTGGTTAAAAATGCACTGACTAATCACGTCACACTTTAATGATGAAGCTTCCATAGTGATGCAATAAATAAAATCAAAGTCGAAACGCTATTGTAACCTTACAGAATTAATATTTTTATAAATGTATTATTACTACTATATTCCAATAACTTTTTATTTATGTGATGTTTGTATTATGATAATATTAGGTTAGGTTACTTGAGGTTAGGTTAGCATCAGGTAGGGTCTGTCAGGTCAGGGGTATGCTTGATGCGTCATCGGTGAAAATGACACAAAGGCACATCTTTGTGTACTGCTGGAATGCGGCAAGGTTTTCACTGAATGCTAAGCACAGCAATGCAGACAAAGTCAGCGTGGAGTAAATTACATCAGACATGGAGGCACATCCCCACACCCTAATATATATATATATATATATATATATATATATATATTGTCAGGGATGCCAGGGGCAATGACCCGGCCGGGACGCCGTGAGGGACTGGATGTGAGTCTGCGCCCACCCTGGATCACGTGGGGACTGCCTTCCTGGTTGCTCTGGGGGCCACGGGTTGAGGGCATGGAAGCCCCACTCTGTAGGGGCCCGTGGTCACCGCCAGGAGGCGCCCCAATGCCTTGGGGACCTGCTACCTCAGCACTTCCACCACACCAGGAAGTGCTGGGGGGAAGAATTAAAAGGGCGCCCGGAGAGCTGTCGGGAGAACAGCCGGCACTTCCGCCACTCTGGGGCGTGGCCAACGAAGGAGTGTTGGGAATCACCTGGAGCTCATCCGGGAGGATATAAAAGGGGCCGTCTCCCTTCATTCAGGGCTGGAGTCGGGTGGAAGAAGGACAAGGCAAGAGAGAGGACAGTGGAGGCGGCCCGAAGAAAGGCATATTGTGGCCAGGACTGTGTGTGTTTGGAGTTTGTGCACTTGACTTTTGTAAATAGTTATTATTGTAAATAAACGTGTGGTGGTGATTAAGAGCATGTCCGCCTGTCTGTGTCCGGGTCGGCTCCACATCTGGCGTAGCCGGCAGGATTCTCCGCCTGTTCCAAGGCTGGGACCTGAATCAAGAAATGTTGTTGTGGACGGCACGGCGCAGCAGGGGACCCCAACCACGTGCCGCGGGTACTGCGTGCACACAGCCCCGCGGGGTAAAGAAACCCCACGGTCCGCCAGGGGATCTATATATATATATCTATATATATCTATATATATATCCATCCATCCATCCATTTTCCAAACCGCTGAATCTGAACACAGGGTCACGGGGGTCTGCTGGAGCCAATCCCAGCCAACACAGGGCACAATTGGTTTGAACCATATGCTGTCATTAAGCAAGACACAACTTTATGCAGAGTAGATTTATACCTCTTGTTCACATCACTGTGGAGGAGTCCAGTATTTTGTTTTAAAAATACTACTGCATATTTCCCAAATGAAGAAACACTAAAACTGCTCTTTTACTTTCCAATACATGTGAAGTTGCTGCTACCAAACAAATCGTTGTTATCTGCCAACTGCCTTATCCTAGCTGCACAATAACAGTGTTTATTTTTTCACCAAACTCATTCAGAATTAAGTTATGTATTCTCTACTATAGAAAGTAAATACCTTTCCTCTGGTGCGAATAGCATACATTTCACTAGAAAGTGAAATGCAGTTTATTTCATGAATTTATTTGTGAAATGAAACATTGAGTTTTGCTGCAAATTCATCTTTTTTTGTGAATCATTTAATTCATCATTAATTGATATCTTTAAATGCACATGCTGTGATTGAATGTGTGTGGCATAAATGTGCCCTACAACAGACTGAAATCCCTTCTCGGCTTAGGTCTTGCATTGTTCTTAATGGTTCTTTGACACAATCTGGTTTCCCATAACCCTTGCAAGGAAAATATGAGCTCAAGAATATGTGAATGGACAGATAAATAATTGCAGTCTTGAATTAAGGATTTTTTTTTGTATTTTTACCTGTTAGTTACTGGTGTACGTAAAATGATTAGAAACTGTAAGAAAGGCATAAATGAATGTATTAAAATAGAATTCCTGTTATTCTGTGAGCCATAAATATAACAGAATAAATCAAGAGTTCAAGATACTTTGGCTGCACTGGGCAGCTAAATGCTTCTAAAGTTAGAAGTGTATGTGATGAGATCAGAGGTGATTTGTTTTGTTTTTAAGATCTAAGCGTTACATTTTAATTTGACAGTCTTCCAGGTGTCATTTAAAAAAAGCAAATCTTCAGGCTTGGCAGCTGTTCCTGACCTGCAAAGGAGCTCCATTTCTAAAGAACACCTGCCAAGAAGAAAGAAAAAAAAGGGCTGCTAGGTTTATTGGCTGTGGAGCCGTGAATAACCCCTACACCATGCAAAGTCATTTTCAGGTTAAAAAGAGACTCTCGCAGCTGAATTTAATATTCTGCTGATTTCTAATATTTAAAGGTCAGCCCTGATTACAAACAGGGCTACCAGAATTACCAGTATAGACCCTTCATATATAATACATTTATAAAAGGCAACAGTGGGTCCTCCATGTCCAACTGTGATATTAAATTAGTTTAGCCTTGCCTGAATTTTTATATGTGTACATGATGTAAGTTTTAAAATGTTAAAAGTTGTATTTTACCTGTACACTTGTTACAGCACTCTGAGTTTGCGCTGAGTTCACAGTACTCAGCGATGTGTAATTATGTAAAAATAAACCATTATTTGTAACTTATAATTTATTTGTAAATTATATGTAAAAATAAATTGAATTTAAGTTGAATTGAATTTAATTAGAGTGTAAAAACTTTTAGATTAAAACTTAGTTCTTGGATAAATGAGTAACTTTTATAAATGTTTTAATTTGATGAATCTGCATATATACCGTCTTTAATAATAATAAAAATAGTAAAATAATTCATATTTGTTTTCTTAAATTTACTTTCATAATTCATCTTTGAGCAACATACTACATGAAACAGAATCAACTCTGTCAGGTTTGATAGTTACTATTTTTTTCCTCAAAGCCTCTCTGTTGTTTTTCTCATGACATTTTTTTTTCTTCATGTTGGCAAGGCAGGATGAAGGTTATGAGAGAAATGCCATTCCAACTACTTGATTAAATGTGTTGCATATCATCCTGCAGTGCAGTGTTTGTCACATTGCCTCTTTACAGGACGAGAGAGTAAATCTGGGCATGTCAATCTATCATTTACCAACTGAGCTGTAACTGATGGACTCCTTTAGATTTGTGAATCACAGTCTAAGCAAGAATTAAATAATCGCCAAAATCTCAGATGCATGAGCGCTGCAGGAAGCTTAAATTTCCCATCTCTTGTTCTTTGTGTATTCTCTAATTTAATTTGGGAGGGTTCCGTGTGGCAAATCACTCAGTACACCATTTCTTCATTGTTGTTGCTATTTCTACAAAATGAAAAATTTGACAACATAAAAAAAGATCTGACACTTTTTTGGGCTTTATTGTTATTTGTGGTACTTCCCTCAGTCCTTTGGGGCACTAGTCAATTTTATAATCAACCATCAACATTGACATTGCTTTATAAAAGGATCTTTAGTGCAGTCAGTACTTTGGTTTCCACTCACACATTAGATTTATTGTGATAAATTGGCCCTGTGTGCAGGAGTCTGTACAGTAATAGATTGCTACCACAGCCCTGGTCTATTTATTCCTTTGTTTCTTATTGATCAAGTATCGTCTCTCAATGGCTTTACAATTACATAGATAGATAGATAGATAGATAGATAGATAGATAGATAGATAGATAGATAGATAGATAGATAGATAGAAACTTTGTTAATCCCGAAGGTAGTTGTAGAATTACAGCAGCATACAAAAAAGACACAGATTTCCATACATAACAAGAATTATAAGAATCTTAAAAATATAGAAAGAAAGACATTAGAGAAATCTAGAAGAGAACAGGCCATTCAGTCCCACAAGGCTTGCCAGTCCTATCCACTTAATTCTTCTAAAAAACACCAAGTCTAGTTTTGAAATTCCGTATAGTCTTACTATCTGCCACACTACTTGGTAGCCTATTCCATGTGTTTATTGTTCTCTGTGTGAAGAAAAACTTCCTAATGCTTGTGCGAAATTTACCATTAACAAGTTTCCAACTGTGTCCCCTTGTTCTTGATGAACTCATTTTAAAAGCTCATCCCATTGTATCCTCCTTAGACTTTGCCACATCTGCTGAAAATTTGACCTACCAAAGTTAACTTTGCATCCACACCCTTACAAAACGCTGAGAATTTTATTATATTATGGTCACTTGACCCAAGTGGTTCAATCATCTTTACACCCTTAATTCTCTCCTGATTATTACAAAGTATTAAATCCAGACCAGGTTCACCCTGAGTTAGTGCTTTAACATGCTGTGTTAAAAAACAGTCACTGATTACTTCTAAAAACTGTGTTCTGCCATTTGCAGGGATATCCCAGTTAATATTCAGATAGTTAAAGTCCCCCATGACTATAATATCTCCCGGTAAACTTGCTTATTTAATGTTACTAAAAAGATATGTGTTGAAATTACTGTCTGCATTGGGTGGTCTAAAACACACTCCTAAAATAAGGTGTCTTTCCCAAATGCTTTCCAGGCTAAGCCACATGTCCTCACATCCAATTGAACAGGGCTTGCATTTAAATTCTGTTTGACATAAACAGCAACCCCATCTACTATTCTGTTCTGTCTATCATTCCTTAAAATATATATCCTTCTATATTTTACACCCTCCCATCTTTGTTATTTACCAAGATTTCTGTTATTTCTATAATATCATAATTATGCTCTGCTACATATGACTCCTACTCACTTGCCTTATTTTTGATACTTTTAGCATTAAGCAAGCTATTTTATTTTCATACTTCCTTTACATTTAATTTTGGGTTAGGGTTTACATCCATCCATCCATTTTCCAACCCGCTGAATCCAAACACAGGGTCACGGGGGTCTGCTGGGCACAAGGCAGGAACCAATCCTGGGCAGGGTGCCAACCCACCGCAGAGGGTTTACATTACTACGCATTTTTATTTTTACACAATTGTTTGTTCCTCCATGTATAGTTCTAAACGTGGTCTGTCCTAAACGCCCTGCCCCTCCATTCCCTAGTTTAAACAATCCTTCACTAACCTACTCATATGCCTCTCCAGTACATTGGTGCCCCTCCAGTTCAGATGTAACCTGTCATGGCGGAACAGGTCCCATCTGTTCAAAAAGGAGTCCCAATGCCCCATAAACCTATACTCTTCTACCCTGCACCAAGGTGTGAGCCACACGTTAAGCCAGAACTGGTGCGTAGCATAGGAAGAACTTCAGAGAAGACTACCTTGTCAGTTCTGCTTCTCAGCCTGGCACGTAACTCTTTGAATTTGGATTGCAGAACTGACAGATTACCCTTATGTATGTAATTTGTTCCAACATGGACAGTGACAACTGGATCCTACCCTGCTGTGGCCAAGAGCCTATCCACCCTTCCAGAGAGGTCTCCCAACTGTGCACCAGGAAGGCAACACACTCTCAAAGAGACTCCCTGCCTCTTGAGCAAACCTGTGCTTCAATCCCCCTAATGATTGAGTCCACAACTAACACTACCTCTCTCTTTCTGGGAACTGGTTTTCAGGTGGTCTGTTTGTGCTTCTCATCCCTGCCTACCACCTCTGAATCATCAGAGACACCATCCAGCTCTGCAAGGACCTGAAAACGGTTTAACACTTCCAGTTCTGGGGTTGATGCCCCCGGAAAGAGTGTACCCTTCACCTTATGCCTTGTGACCCTGACCCACCTGTCTTGTCTGGAATCTCCTCCCATGCCACCTTAGGGGTTTACACTGTCTCTCTAAAGGACACCTGAGCCAGTTCCACCAGTTCTATACTACAACACAGGCTTACCAACTCCTCCTCCAGTTCAGGGACCCTGAGCTCAAGGTGCTGGATCAGCTGGCATCTCCTGGAGATGTAGCCCTCATAGAAGAATGGCTCCTCCAAACCATCATCTGAAAGGCCCAACATCCAACAGGGCTTGCAATGCACTGGCCTCATTATTAAAATTTGATTTAGAATTACTAAAACTGCCTTAACTTTCTTTTTTTTTTTTTTATTAAAATTAAATGATTTAATGTAAACGGTAAAACTAAAAAACTTTAAGACAAAGAAATTAGATAGTAGAAGTGCTATTTTACACCTTCTGGCCCCTTAAGCTCCTGTAATGTTCTCCATCTTAACTGCTTGCTGTTTGTCCTTCTATGAGGTTAACTTTACTTTTCTCTGTCTGTTCTCCTAACTTTGCGCTCCTCTTATTCTTTACTTAAAAGTTCTGCACTCGCACTGTTTGTATTCCCTCAAATTTTTTTTTAAACTAAGGAATCTCTGTTTCTGTTGCTTATTAATTATTTATTTCTATGATCAATTACTGCTGTTTTCTGCCCTACCTCTTCGACACAAGTTCAAATGCACATAACAAGAACAAGTACATATAACAAGTAACATTTCCTAGAACACCCCAAAACACCCAGCTACTTTTGCTCCTGTGTGGGTGAAAAAAACAGCAAAAAACCCTTCTAAAGGGAAAAAAAGCTTTACAAATTCCCGCACAGTTCGTTAGCAGTAACCAAAACACAACTTTATAGGAGCAAAATGTATCTTTTTAATCAACTCTCCCACCACAGAAAATACAACAACTCTCAGCTGCCTATCTCATTTGCAAAGTTGATGTCAGCATGTCCTCCAGCACCTCAGTATGTCCTCCATCAGCTCAGCACATATTGTACCATGTTCCTTGTATTTTGCGGGGCCACCCTTTCATTACCTTTAAGAAAATTGTTAGCAATTATTTTTATATTTTGTTTTGTAAAAATCACACTTTTTTATTCTAATTTCCATATGTGGTATAGTCACACCAAGCTTTTGCTTAAAGTTAGGTGTTTTCCTTAATTAATTACCAAAACCTAAATTATCCATGGCCAATATTTTTTGACTACTATAGAAAAATCAATATAACTACAACTGTAGATAGTCAGCTTTACAAAGCCATCTTAAATGCACGTCTGATATTGTTAGAATATAACATCAGAAGTGCATTTAATTTATTTCCCAGTCCTCAACCTCCACTACCTATTCCAATACACTGGGAACCAAAACCCACCTCTGCAATATGATCTCCAAAGCAGGAAGCAACTGTGAACCAGACGCTAGTCAATCACAGGGCATGTTTGAGCATTTAGACACATGTATTATTAACAATTGGCATTGATATCAGCACACATGTATCAAGAACAGCAACTTTATTGGAATTTTCACACATCAGTTTCCCAAGCTATATCAAGAATTCACCAACATGCAAAATATCTAGCCATCTGCAGTCCTGGACTTGAAAAGAGACTTGATCAAAGGGGTCATAAAGAAACCAGCACAACTTAGGCAGAATAATCAGAAGTCATTCATGTAATGGCTACGTAGAATAGTGCCACCAACGTAGTGAATCCTTATGTCTTTGTATCTTGTCACAGACTGGTGGTTAAAGACTGGCAGTTCAACCAAATTTAATTTCTGTGTGGTTCCAAAAGCCTAGGGAACACAGATTCTGGTGCAATGGTAAGATGTCGGTTGATCTTTTGAAGCCTTGTTTCTACTGGTTCAGATTTATCGTTGGACTAAGCTATAGTAAAAACTATCATTGATTCATTCCGCCCAGAGACAACCATGCAAATTGTCATTGCTGGTGTAAAAGTATTAATTTATTTTTAAAGTACACATTGCCTCATAGAAACAAAGAAACAAAATCTGAATTTCAATTACAACTTTCAAAATGACCATTAAAAGAAACAGATACTGTATCACCAAGAGGTTGAGCAGTCAGATCAATTACCAAAAAGAAAAGGTAAATGACAACAGTAAAAGTCAAAAAAAGAAAGTCTAAAGGTTCCTGAACACAATCATAAAATGTATCCCCCTAACTATAACTTTTAGATGCAAAAGATTTGTTATTATTTATCCAACAAGCTGGACACAGAGTGCTGCATGCCAACATCTTAAATAGCATGACAGTGCTGAAATCAAACATTATGCAATTTATTCCACATGATGGCAAACACCTGGCAACAATAAACAAGATGGTTGTGCTCATGGAAAATAAACAATATTCGTTTAAGTAATTAAGTAAAATCCTCCATAGTCCCAAAAAATAGCAGTACATGACAGAACTTCATGATAGTATCCTGGTGGGCTTTTTCAATAGGATCATGCTGAAAGCCAAAAGGCTTAGAAAGTTTTGAGATGGTTCCAGGATCATGACAGACAATTTAACTTAATATCTTGGCCTCCCTAAATATCAGATCACAAAGCAATCCACCAATAAATTGTTTGAAATTAAGGTCTGTCATTAGTTAACTGGCAGCAATAATGAGAGACCATTTATGGTCTGGGGCAGCAATCCAATGGCACAATTTTGACACTGTGTTGAAGGCATTTGGAGATTCAATGTATTTTTTTTTCCATTTTAGACAGTGACATAGATGAAGGCTACACAGGCCAAAATAATTCTCTAACTAGCTCTTTAATTTTTGTGTCTATGTTTCCTTTTGCAGATAGACATGGATACAGCCCTTCATTAATAACACAATGCTAATTAAAACTGAGGATGTCATTAAACAGTGAATGCCTTAATAAAATGACAAGGTTTAATAAGTATTCCACAAATTTATAGAATGTATTTGAAAATGGCATCATTTTAAGGTCGTTCAAAATCAGAGAATGACAAGTAGTCAGAGCAACTCTATAGGACAGGGTCCCATGGATCAGGCCTAGAATCCTGCTTGCTCTGTGCTTCTGCTTTTGACTTCCCTGTGATTTAGATTAGTGATTCTAAAATGAAGATATAAAAACACTTGATTTCATTGCCTCCTTTATATACATCTTCCAAGGTTCATTTTGGATGATGTGATCTGCCCTCTCTGTCACACCATTTGAAGCTTCAGGGTACAAGATAGTTGGAATGATTTTGTCACTGTTTTAGAACATGAGCTCCAAAAATAGCTCACTCACAGACTGGGGACCAATGTCTGTTATGACCACTTCAGGCAGCTCCCATATAGAGAAAGTATGCCTGTTTTCACTCAGCAGTTGCAGCTGTCATTAGGGAACCATAAATCCACTCTGGGTAAGCACCTAATGTTGCTAGATTCATTTTTCCTGAAAAGAAGCCAACATGATATAGGTACAGTTTCAATCAAGGTCACTTAGGGCTTTTCCAAAAGATGTTGAGACACCTCAGGGAGTGCATGACTTTTTGTTTGACAGATGTTTCATTCTGAAAACCTGTCCTCTATGCTTTAGTCCATATTTTGCTAAACAAATTTCACGCTTGTTGTGTGCTTTGTGCAGAAGCGATAGCACACTTTGAGATGATTTTAAAACAATAATATTACACTTTGTTTCATCCTCAGAACTCCAGTCTATCCATTAGTTCACAGATTCTGCACAATAGGGGCTTCTTGCCTGTTGTGAAGGGCTAAATAACTAGATGAATCTCAAAATCTCAATAGTTGGGGTGCCAACCTGGCCACCCAATTTAATAAGATGCACCAGAAAACAGAATAAACGCCAGTGCTCAGCGCAGCAGAAATTAGATTTCATATTTGCCTTAACAGACAAGCTGGCTGCTTTGCTAAATTAGCTGACTTGAGTGGGTCATGCTCCATCATGTGGTGGCTCAAGTCCAAAGTGAGATGACACCTTTCAGGGACTTCTGTCTTTATAGTGTTCCAATCAGAAGAAGCGGGTCTTCTGAAGACATTGTAGGCAGGATTCAGTTGCCCTCATTGGTCGTCTTCACGACACTGTGCAAAGAAAAACAGATAATACTGTTAGCAATAGCACCCACTCTCATCCTGGAGTAGTATTAAATAGCTTGCCTAAGCCCATGCATGACACTATTCTGCCACAGATTTTACTGGAAATTATTTCAGATGTGAAGTACTATCACGTTCATAACACAGGTGGCAGCATAACACCTTAACCTGGAATATGTTGCAACTTTACCCATGAATGTCTAAGGTTTGAGCCTTGTGGACCAGAGTAAGCTATAACAGAAGACACATTATAAGTACTGTATATACTCATGTATAAGTTGGGTCTTGAAACCTGAAAAATCGATCATAAAATCAGACCCTGACTTATACACCCGTTCAAAAATGCCTCCTCCAATCTTGAATCAATTTCTCAGACGCATCAAATTTTGTTGCAGAAGAGTAGTAACCAATTTATTTTGCTACTTTAACAACATTTAATTTAAAACCAGCTTCATATTTTCTTCTGATCGAACGCTCCATCATAGATAAGGGATGCTCTTACGATAAAGATGTATGAGAGTGTGAGATGCAAAAAGCACAAACCAGTGCAAACGTTGCTTTGGAATAGTTTGGGTATTACTGTGTGGTCACATAGGCACAACAGAGAGAGAGATATAGAGAGAGGTTAGGAGTATGCACTGATACAGCACATTGCCGCACCCCAATAGAAAAAAAAGGAAGTGTGCTCCATGGTTACTCTGTCTCTCTCAGGTCGTTAGCATATCACAATCCCTTGTACCAATAGCATGAGTTTTCTGCTTTCAACTTATATGAGCAACATTATAAAATACTAGAAATTATACTGTAAAATCAAGTCCCGATATATCCGTGGGAGAACTTATCCGAGAGTATATACAGTAATTTGTAGTTACAATGAAACATATGATGAATGGCCAGCAGATAAAAATTTAATATCTTCGCTTTTCCAGCTGAGGCTAAAGAGGAAACAGACACCTTATAGGCTGATTCAAGATTTTTATGCATGTATTTTAATTTTTGTCCATTTTCTCTGTCAGATTTTGTTCTTTCATTTTTATTTTTTATTACCATTGTGTATTTTCATGTTCTGGGCTCTGAGTTTCATAAATGAAGCTTATAAACAGTTTCTTTTCAAATCATACTTTACTCCTGGACTTGTATGAGCAGATTTGAAGTCTTGTAGTAACAATTAAAATGGAAAATCAAATCTAAGCATTCTTCAATAAAATGTGACTCTCTTTCTGTCTTCCTGATATTGATAAAACTGAACAGCGTCTTCATTACAGCATGCTCTCCTTTAGAGGGGTAGGACCACTAGCTCCAAGAGAGAACTGATAGACACCACAACCAGGAAAATGCTGACTGTATTACAGAGACATGGACTTATAAAGACTTTCATTACTTTGTGATATAAGAGTGGCATGTTAAGATGTTTAACACAGCTGATCCTGCATCTCTCTTACTAGTGTTCTCTTTTAAACTAAAACAAGTCTAAATAGTGAAAGCACACCTTTCTCTGACTCAAATATCAATATGCACACGATGACTGTGCTGCCATGTTATCATCAGTGTAGATGCATGTAACATAATGACATTACCTTATTTAATATGGTGACACCATGAGCTTGTTATCCTAGCTTTGAGATAAATCACAATAATCTTTGCATTTGTTTTCCTAAAAAGATTTTGTTTGAACTGAGGTCATCCAAAGGAATAACAGGCTCAAACAAAAATAAATTTTGGGGCACCAGCCCGGCCGTCCACAAGCGTAAAAGTGTAACAAACAGAAAACAAAAAAAAAACTGTGGTCACCAGCATAATGTGGCTGGTACAATTATGGCTGTTTTGTCTGCCATCTAAAAGTTATGGAGCTTCTCAGCTCTGTTTGCTCTGGAGAGAAGTGACACCTTCTTCCGGGCGGTCATGTTTTTATAGCCCAAGGACCAGAAGGGGAAGAGTGAGTTGCCTTCACTGGATCGTTACTCTGTACTGTGGAGGAAGAAAAAGACAAGACAGTTAACAACAGCATCTTGTTTTAGCCTAAGGTGGTATCACATACATGGGATGTACAGTATATAGAGGGTGATCCTCTGATGCGCATTTTTGACCAAACCCATTTGTCTATTTGGTTTTCAATGTCTGCAATATTTTTCTCTACTTAAATTGTCTATTTTCATTTTATACCTAATGACTAATATCAGTTTCACATGTACTAACACATCATAATATAATATGTACTAATATCAGTTTCTGCATGTTAAAATGACTCCCATTCTGTCTTCTCCTATACGACCTTAATTTCCTGGATACATACAAAACATAATTCGCCCCATTTCTTATGCATGTTGAAGAAATACACAGCAGACTCATTAGTCATCTTTGTGACAGATGTATCTCCAGTCTATATACTGATGCATTAAGAAACAAGAATAATTAGACACTTTTAATTTATGTTCCTTCTAATATTTAGTAATCAGTTGAAAATATCCACGTTATGTGCAAAAGCAAACACTGCATTCTGGTCTACTGCATTTGTTTTGGCCAAGACATGCTACATTAAGAGTCTGAAATGTGTTTTTCTTTTTTAAAGCTTCACCCAAAAGACCTGAAAGAGGTGTGTTCTAACTAAGAAAATAATTTTCCCCTGAGTGTCTACTATTTTTAAGGCCACAAAGTCTTGGTAAAGAAATAGTAAACTTCAATTTGTAATGAATATCCCGAAATTACAATCAAACAACTAAGCAGGGATTTGAGAATGAACAAAACAGAAAATAAATGTGATGAAATTAGCAATTCAAAAAGCAAGCTGGCATAAACTAGTAACTAAGACTCGAGAAAGACCACTGTTACATATATAACCTTAAACCAATATCATAAAGGCTATTTCTCCTTTTCACATGAATGTTGTCTGAATGCTCTACTGACACGTGTACTCTTTCTTTAAGAAATTTATGAAGACACTTATAATGTTTCAACTACAAAAATGTGAAGCAATTATACCAAAAAGCCATTTAGTGTGGCTATGGCAGAGTAAAATTTGGGGGTCCTCATCTGGCAAATGCTGAAATCAGTGATGGAAAGTGTTGTGTTTCCTTAGAGCATGGAAGCAATGAGTTTAATTTCTGGTAAATGAGTAAAGGTAAGTCTTCCTTTGTTGTGACTACTTTATACCTACAAAAAAAATCATCTCTTAGAAGTTTTCAAATTTTATTATTACACAACATTGAATCACAGTGGATTTAATTTGGCTTTTTTAATCAACAAAAAGACTACCTAATATCAAAATGAAAACAAATCTCTGCAAAGTTATTGAAATTAATTACAAAAATGAACCATGAAATAATTGATCAAATAAGTATTTAGTACATTTATTTTTACATTTGTTTTCTTAGCAAGCACTTTTATCCAATGTGACTTACGAAAGATGTCAACATAATCAAGTAAATATTAGTGTGATAGGACAAGGTTATGAAATTTATCACTACAAGTGAAGAGCTCAGAAGTCAGAACAAAATGCAAGTGAACTTACATTTATTTCACTACAAGCACGTATCAAAGCCATTATCAGTTAGACAGAAAGTCACAGAACAAGAGTCTTCAAACATTACTTAAACAAATTGAGGTTGTCACCAGTTTGAATGGAGGTAGGCAGCTCATTCTATTAGACAGAGCTACCCATGAAGAGTCTGGTTTGAGATTTGATGCTGCACAGAGGCGATATGACCAAATACTGTTCACCAGCAGACTTGAGTGGACAAGATGGAACATAGGACCTTATAAGTGTTTTCATATACTGTACATAGGGGCTGACCCATTGACTACTCTGTAGGCAAGCATCAAAGATCTGAACTTCATATAGAGCAGGTACACCTTTGGCAGTCATAACAGCCTTCAGTCTATGTGGACTGGGGTCTATCAGCTTTGCACACTTGGACACTGCACTTTTTCCCCATACTTCCTTATAAAACAGCTCAATATCTGTCAGGTTGAATAGGGATTGTGAGTGAACAGCTTTTTTTAATTACAGACACAAATTCTCAGTTGGATTGAGATCTGGACTCTGACTCCACTCCAGGACATTCACATTGTTGTTTTTGTTTGTGTAGCTTTGGCTTTATATATGGAGTCATTGCCCTACTGGGAAACAGATCTTCTCTCAACATACAGGTTTCTTGCTGGCTGCACCAGGTTTTCCACCCAAGACTCACAGTATTTAGCAGCATTCATTTTAACCTCTGCCCTCACAAGCCTTTCAGGGCCTGCTGCAGACCAGCATCCTACAGCATGATGCAGCCAACTCTATGCTTCATAGTAGGAATAGAGTGTTTTTGATAAAGGGTAGTGTTTGGCTTATGATGAACATGGCCTTTGGTCTAATGGTCATAAAGGTCAATATTGGTTTCCTCAGACCATGGAATCTTCTTCCAGTTGACCTCATAATTTCTCATTTGCCTTCTGGCAAGCTCTTAACATGCTATTTGTGTTTTAATGTTGTTCTAAGTGCACATTAAAGCAGCTGTTTTGAAACAGAGAATGGAATCAGGAATGACATGGGCAGATCAGTGTTCAAGCAAGAGTGGTAATTGGGAGCACCAATATTAAATAAACAAATATCAGACTATGAAACAAGAATTATGGTCAAAGAACAGAGTAGTAAATCATAAGCCAAGAAGTGTATATATAACTAGAGTAGAAAAAAATGAGGTATTATCTATACTAATAAAAGGCAAAGCCCTCACTGTCTGACTCACTCACTCACTGATTCACTCATCACTAATTCTCCAACTTCCCATGTAGGTAGAAGGCTGAAATTTGGCAGGCTTATTCCTTACAGCTTACTTACAAAAGTTAAGCAGGTTTCATTTCGAAATTCTACACGTAACGGTCAAAACGGTCCACAACGTCTGCCATGTTGAACTTTCTTATTTATGGCCCCATCTTCATGAAATTTGGTAGGCGGCTTTCCTGCGCTAACTTATTTCGGTGGTATGACGCCACTGTCAGCCACCATATTGAACTTTCCAACGGTCTTTGTTACTTATGGGCCCATCTTCAAGAAATTTGGTACGCGGGTTCCCAACGCTAAATGAATCTTACTTACGTACATACTGTATATACGTCCATAGCCTGCAGCTCGGTCACCGTGTGAGGCGGCGTTGGGTCCCCCATCCCAATGCCTCCCACGTTGTTGGCTGCCTGCCTATATAAGGCTGTCTGTCGCTTTGGTCTCTACATTCCCTTCCTTGCTTCGCCACGGGATTCACGTCTCCCTGCTGATAACTACAGCCTTTTTATTTAATCCACGGCTTCTCCACTGTTTTATTGTTCGTTTATTACGATTGTAGTTATTGTGTAGGTATTTTAGACTTACTTTACATTGTTCAGGTACCCATTTCCTTTATCGTTCCAACCGTACCCCCATTAACATGTCTATCGAGGTGATCACCATCAATCAAAGAACTGTCACTTACCGAGTGGTTTCCATGCCCGGAGATGGCACCTACCATTTCCATTCTCTTTGTTACATATTGCACGGCCATATCAGGCTCTCTCTTGATATCCGGAGGAACATTGTGTCTTATGTATTGAATGACTGGGACAGGTTCAAGGTGTGGACTGATGACGGTACAGGAGATAATTATTCTACCCAGGAGCACTAGAAGAGTGAAATGCTTAAGCCCTTCACCTATGCATCTGCATGTGAGTTGATGGCTGCCGCTGAATTGTTCGGCTGTCGCTTTCAAGTGTACCAAAATGGCCAAATATTTTACACCTTTCGACAACCGCCAATGCCTCTTAAACATCTTAGATTCACAGGTGACGATTTCAGTAGTGGACACTGTCACAAGCCGTCTACTAAAGCAGATATCCTGCTAGTAGTTTGGGACCAATCAGGACTGAGGGAGTAACAAGAGAGGCACGAGAGAGGCAGATGTTCAAAACAGAAGGTAATTTATTTATTCCACGATGGAGTAAAAAAAAATTATAGTTGTTGATGGAAAAAAAAAAAAAAGGATGAACAAAAACATATAAATAATCCAGTGACAAGACAAAATCAAATTATGAAGAAAAAAAAAAAAGACAACAAATAGAAATTAGGAAACACCAAGGCTCTTACCCTAATATAATTAATTCCCGTCCATGAAAAGTCCAGGGCAGCCTTAAAACAATACAAACTGGACTCTGTTTCAGTCCAGGTCACCAGTACAACTCCTCCAAAAAAAAAATCTCAGGAGTCTTTTTTTTGGTCCTCAGGAGCTTAACACACTCCTTTACAGCAACCAACAGCTCAGCCACTAGGCACCTCTTAGGCTGGCGTGCCTCGCACTACCTACTCCTCTTAATTCTCTCCAAGCGATCCTTTCTTTCCCCCTTTCTTGCGGCCACAATAATACTTATAAAGCCTTTTCCATTGCCAGGATCAGCTTACCTAATCATAGGGAGAAACCATTTAAGTCCTGCCGGGGAAATTGTACACTGCAAGTACAAATCAAAATAGCTGACAACAACGTATACATTATAAAACAATAAACAACAAAACAAAAAAACATTTATCTCTAACATCGAGGTTACTAATAAACAAACTTTAAACATTACGACACACGTACACAACTAACACAACTTGGACTCCCTCTATAGCTGTCGTTTGATCTTCCTAGGCACCTGTGACTGCATTTAGCATCTGTGCCCTTGTTAAATGAAAAAAAAAACCCCGGTGTAAAAATAGTATGTTACACGTGAAACACCTAGAAAATAAACTAAACAACCGGAGGGTAAGACCAAAAATCTTAAAAGAAAAAAAAAATCTTTTTTTCCCCCTCGTGGTAAACTTGCTGATATATTGTTCACCGTGGTTCACACTTAAAACTTAGATAGTCCTGCCCCATATCCATCTAAACCATCATGTATCAGCATTACGGTGAGGCTATAGCGTCACAGACACTATGATGTTTATGAATTTTAAACTCTCAAAAGCTGGATGTGAAGTTATCGATGAAACCGGTTGTGTGCTTACAACGCTTGACAGATGCCGAATGTCATTTCAACAAAACTGTCGTAATTGAAAGAACCAATGAAACTCAAACTGATTATGACAGCAGCAGTCCAAGCTGTGAGATTTGAAACAAGATTACTGTTCACATGGCCAACTGTACGTTACATGCTCAAGAGTAAGCTCAGCGCACAGCTTGGTCATATTACAATCGGAGGGCCGAACTCACAATGTGGTATACAAAGAGATCCTTAACAAATAATTATTGGTAGATTTTCCCTCAGTTTAAAAAGGTTTAATTTTCTTCTTAATAAAAATTTTAAGGCAGTACTTCGCCTTTGCGAAGTGCGGGTATTTTGCTAGTATGTAATAAGAGATCAGAAAAAGTTGTAACCAGTAATTCAGAAACAAAAAGTAAAAAAGGTTCCTGTTTGTTAATTCAAAACTTGGATGACCAGGAAGTATAATACTATAACCTTTGTGGTGTCACGTTAGTGGGATCACACACTCCCGGTGGTTAAGTCTAGCAGCTGTCAACAAAAATCTCCTTGAATGGTGGCACCCATAAGAAAAACAGAATGGTAACAGAATGTAAGAAGTAAGTAAGTGAATGAAAGTGAATGGGAGCAATAAATAATATTTACCAAAATATTCTTTAGTCTTCAAAACCTTAGGAACAATTCTTAAATAAAAGCCAAGAAAAAAAAAATAATAATAATAATATTGACAAATGTTTGTGTGTTGTTTTAGTTTCCTTAATTACCTTTTGTCTATTGTTAATAATGTAATTTGGTTAATTGTTATTAATTAATATTCTGAGCAAATGACATCAAATTAGGTTACAGCCGTCAAGCGTTGTCTTCATCATTATAGCTGCAGTTACCAGAGGTAAAGCATCTTTGCTGTGATAGTAGTTGCTCTTTGCAAAAATGTTCTTCAACTCTTCTTTTTGAAGTCCCTAGGCCACTGAGTTCATAGTGCAATTTTTTTACTTTAATTTTGCTTTAAGGATAAAATTTTGGATTAGCAAACTTTGACTTAGATTTCTAGTTAAGTAATTATTTTGATAATTAATTATTTACCATTTGGTTAACTTTTTTCTTTCTGGGAACCATTTTGGAACTCAGCATTTGACTTTTGCTTTATAGAATTTGTTAATCTTGAATTTTTTAATCAATTAATTAAATATTTTAGAATTTTGTTTAGTCTAGTTTTCTTTTTTTTGTTTCTTTTGCCCTTCCCTATAGAGGTACTGATCATAACAGCTGGCAAATCTTACCTGGCATAGAACAGCAAGTGGTTGATTTTTCTCCTTTATGCTGGAAAACATTCTTGCTAGTAAAAACAGTAACTAACAGAAGAACGTCTTTGCTTGAGGATGAAATGGGTCTACAGGTTTACTGAAGCTCCCCACCCATGGTTCCCAACTCTGTAGGCAAAGCATTCAATAATCTGGTGACTCACATTCAACACATTATCTTTTGTTTCATGATTGATATTTGATTTGCTAAGTGGTATAGAAGAACATGTTTTGACAGGTAATGCATACTGTATTTAATGTTATTCCTGCTAAAATATTAGACTATCAAGGAAGAGGGACTGATCTTGGTTCTCTTGCATGTTTTCCACTGAATGTTTAACTTTTTTTTTCAAATGACTATATTCTCCTGAACAAACCTGCCTTTAAACAGCACTTTCTTTTTCCTTCCCTAAAAAATGTGGACCACACAGCCTTTTAACATATATTCTGCTTCTCTCTTCCTTCTTCAATGACTTTGAGGAGGATCTTCTCCAGTGATTAAACTGACTTCTAAACAGCAGTAAATGCTGCAAAATGTGTGGTGGCAAATCTTTTCATTAGAAAAAGAGCAGATGGCAATTCCAGTAGATCCAGTGGCTTATGTGGCCATAATACAGGCAAATGTCTTGAAATCTGCTAGTCCAGCGTGTCGGGAAAGAAAATGCTGAACGGAATTAAAGTAAAGCTGAATTGTTAGGCAAAGCGGTACAAATTCATTGCTAACCTAAAATTCATTATCATGGCTTTCACACTGGATCAGTGTTTCTTCAGTACTGAAAGAGCAAGAACTGTTCTTATTTAAAACTGTAATGTTTTTACTGAAATTCACATTAATGTATAATCATCCAGCTGTATTTCATCTCTACTAGTAGTAGTTAAAGCTATGATGAAAACCTGGGGACTTGGATGGTTTGCGGTGGAATGTACTCAAAATAGCTCCTTTCAGCCTTGATAGAATTCAAAAACTAATTTTGCAAATCATGAACATATTCATACTTTTACATATTTGCTTATTTTCCCTCTTACATTGTACCTTCCAAAAATATGTCATAGCTCCCAATGAATGTAACATTTGCATGCCTGCCCTCTAATCTTAAACTGAAACGTTTCCTGTATTATTCTCCTGATTTTACTGTAATGTCTATTTTTGCTCCTATATGCATAAATCATTTCATATATTATATTTTAATTCTGTTAAATCCTTTATGTTTGTACTCGGTTGACCCACAACCCTTACATTTGATTAAGCAGATATACTGTAGTAAAGGGATAAATGGATGGAGGAAAAGAGAAAAATACTTTGTAAAGCAGCTTGTGGGGAAGATCACTATAAAAGTGTCACAAAAACAAAGACATATTTTTTTTTTATTTAGTGCATTATGTAGCAAGCATTTTCATGCAGAAGATAATATAAAGATATACCAGCATACATGCTGGGATATTAACAGTTTAAAAATAAGTGGACATGATAAAAAAAACTCACTGAGTGTTAATTTTCTGAAACTGTTTATTTGACTGCTAGGTGGTGGAAAGATAGAGCCTATACTAGTGGCAATGGGCATTACTTAGGGGTCTGTGCAGCAAATATAACCAATACTTAGCATGTCACTGTGTTTTATATATTAAATAGTTATGAAGGCATATGAACTTTCTAGTGTTCATAGGCGAAATTCAATAAACAATTTTTACAGCAAATATGCTGTATTTGCCAGTGATCTTATTGGTCAAAAATATTTTCTTGGAAATTCGCAGTGCAGCTGGCTTAGACAAACATTTTTTTATCAGCACCCCATGATCTCTAATGAGGCCAATGTTGATAACATACTTTCACACATGAGTATCGTCAGCATATTTCACCGATAAAAGAACAGAGGAAAATTATCATGAAGGTTTTGGGCATTGAAGTGATCCATGTACTGTATATTATGATAACATTTTAGCAAACCGAATAGACAAGTCTTCTTCAGATGGTCATCATCCGACTGTTCTAAGATAGTGTTGTATGTAGGAAACTCAGAGGAAAAGGTGGGTTTGATAGATTGAAAACCAGAAGTGATATAATTGGAAGCCAGTCCATCAATCTTTCTTTCTACTGTGGAAAGTAGAAGAGAGGCATTCGATGACAGCGTAGATTTTTTGTTTGAAGGGTAGTTACTATCATTGCATGTGTGTGACACTCCTTATATATTATACTGCTGCCTGATCTGCTTTGCACATGCTTGACCTCACTACCATCTGGATTTTCACCAAGCATGTATTAAAAAAAAACAATTTTTCGTATTTTTATTTGAGTTTTACATTGTCTGACCATGATAAGAATATTATGAGTACTACTTAACACATAATAGCAATTCCTGTGCACTTAGTCATAGCCTCTGTGACGCATGCTTGATTTTGTATGCTGGGCAAATGCATGCTCAGTTAGCTACGTGGCACAGCTTCAAGTCAAAGCAATCCTTAAAGGAGCCTTTCCCTCATCGTCCCTGAATGAGAAAACTTATGAGACTCTATAAAATAATAATGACAAAAAATGTTATTATTTATGAGGTGTTTATATCAAATTGATGGAAGAATAAAGTTTGAAGAAATAGAAACAAAAAGATGTTCCAGCTGTATGGACCCATGACTTCAAACAATGGTACACGCTAGTCCAATTTTAGCTTGTATTTAGATTGTGAGATGTTAAATGAGTTGCAGAAGAAAGGTATCTGAAGAGAGAAATTAAGAAAAACAAATTACAGCTGCAGGCATAGAAATTGACTAAATGTCTGATTACAGTAAAGAAACTTGAACATACTGTATATGGAGTGTCACAAAAACGACCATAAGACGTTAAGAAGGTCTGCAAAATTGATTCCAAATAGTTGTCATATTTACATAACAGAGTCCAAAACAGAACTGCCTCTCTTGACACAGGATGGCAGCTTTAAAGGCCAGTGGAGGAGGTGATGTCGTCATTACTGGAACCAGAAGTGACGTCATTGGCTGCCCCAGAGCCGGGCGGGATTTCCCTAGAATGGTCTGCAAAAGATTGAGAGGGAAAATTAGTGCACTTCGCCACCCCCTGGTCCGGTGTGGAATCACATACATTCAAGCCCTTTAGTTGTCTCCTAAACACACCTGAGCCCAGACCCGTCAAGCGTTCTCCACCGAGAGGTCATGAATGCGGGAGAGAGCATCGGCGTTGGTGTGGAGAGAACCCTTCCGATGAATGAGCAAGAACTTATAAGGTTGTAGATCAAGGAACCACATCGTGACTCGAGGGCTAGACTCCTTATGCAGGGCCATCCACTGTAAAGGTGCATGGTCCGTGACAAGTGTAAATTCCCGATCCAAGAAGTAGTACCTCAACTGTGTAATCGCCCACTTAATTGCAAGAGTCTCCCTTTCCACTGCCGCATACCTGGTCTCCTGATCCAGCAGTTTCCAGCTCAGGAACATGACGGGGTGTTCAGCACCATTGACGCGTTGGCTCAGCACTGCCCCTAGGCCTGTGTCCGAAGCGTCCGTCTGGAGGATAAAAGGAAGTGAAAAGTCAGGTGCCTTCAAAATAGGTGCCGACGTCAGGGCCTTTTTTAAGTCATGGAATGCTGCCTCTGTCATATCAGTCTATACCACAATGTTAGGAGCCCTCTTCTTTGTTAAATTAGTCAAGGGCACGGCTCTCTCTGAAAAGCGTGGTACATACAGGCAGTAGTACCCTGCCAAGCCGAGAAATGCCTGGACTTGCTACTTGGTTTGCGGACGGGGCCATTTCAAAATGACATCTAATTTTGAGCACTACAGCTTCATAGTACCACGACTCACCAGGTAGCCCAAATATTTGGCTTCTTCCAATCCAAAGAAACATTTTTTTTGGATTGATTCGAAGACCGGCTTCACCCAGCGTCCCTAATACCACTCGGACGTGCTGTAGGTGTTCCTTCCATGTGCTGGAATAGATGACAACATCATCCAGGTAGGCAGCACTATATGTGTTATGGGAGCAGAGCACTTTGTCCACCAGACACTGGAAAGTCGCAGGAGCCTCATGGAAGGACACGATACTGCCAGTGGCCACTAGGGGAGCTAAACGCGGTTTTAACATTTGCGGAGTCCGTTAAAAGAACCTGCCAGTACCATTTGGTCATGTCGAGTGTGGTCAAATATTCAGCCTGTCCAAGCCTCTCAAGGAGGTTGTCCACTCGAGGCATTGGATAAGCATCAAATTGTGAGACCTGATTAAGCTTAACTTTATATGGTCCTTGCCAATGTGCAAGTAATTTAAAGTGGGAGGAGGGAACCAACACCATGACTCAATCCCCCAGTTGGAACTCCCGAAGCATCGTGTCACAGTCATAATAGTGGGCCTGTGCTGCTTGTGCCTCCTTCATGTGACTTTTTAATATGGGCTGAATTTTCTCAAATCTATTGTGTAACTGCGCAATATATTCCAAAATATTAGTTGAGGGAAGAGCCTCTCCTTCCCAAACTTCTTTTAAAATGTCCAGTATGCCCCGGGATTGTCATCCATATAATAATTCAAAGGGTGAGAAACCCGCTGAGGGTTGTGGGATTTCCCTATAGGCAAAAAGTATGAGGGGGAGGAGTTGATCCCAATTCCTCCCGTTCCCGCTGACCACCTTGCGAAGATCTGTTTGAAAGTCTGGTTAAACTTCTCTACTAGACCATCGGTTTGAGGATGATATACCGCGGTCTTCAAGTGCTTTATTTTAAATAACTTGGCTGTTTCCCTGAATGTCTCCAAGGTAAACGGTGTTCCTTGGTTCGTAAGGACTTCTTTAGGAACCCCAACTCACGCAAAGATCCCCATTAGTTCCCATGCTATTGCATTAGAATTAGCTGAGCGCAACGGAACAGCTTCTGGATACCAGGTCGCATAATCCAAGAGGACTAATATATATTTATGTCCTCGGGCCGAGGGTTCCAGGGGTCCCACTATATCAACCCCTATCCTTTCAAATGGGACATCAATTAGGGGATGGGGAACAAGAGGAGCACGGTCCCTCCTAGGAATTTGCTGCAGCTGATATTCCGGACAAGAGATACAGAAGTGGCGAACCTCCTTGTTAATTCCCAGCCAATAGAAACGGAGCTTAATACACTGTAATGTTTTTACGGTGCCCAGGTGGCCTCCTAGGAGGTGGGCGTGCGCTAACTCACAAACCTGCCACCGGACGGTTCGTGGGATTAGCAACAGCTTTTGCACCCCCACCTCCTGGTCATTGACCCGATATAAAAAATCATTTTCTATAACAAAGTGGGGCCCCTGTGGCATGGGCTGACTAGTGCGTTGGCCGTTGACAAGAACTACTGCATTCTTTGCAAATTTAAGGCAATCATCATTCCATTGTTCCCTTTTAAACAAGGCTGGTGTTTGTCTAAATTGGAAGCTTAGATCTGACAGAGGGTCTGATCTGACCTGAAGGAGCGGAAAATCATCTTGTTGTGGCAAGACGTGGACAAATGACGTAATGGTCCGTGACGTTCCAGGAAGCTCCCCATCCTCCTCTTGGCCTCTGATACCTCTCTCCACCAGCTGAGTACACGGTGTGGAGACAACTTGAGATGGGGGATTCCCGTCTGTAACTAGGCCCAATTTAGGATTAGGAGGGGTTAGTGTTTCACCGCTTTTATTATCAGACCAGTCCCGCCCAAGAATCACAGTGAACGGTGAATTTGGGAGGACCGCTACAGTGAATTTTTTGAGTGATCCTCCATGGCTGATGAAACATTGGGCGGATTTATAGAAGCAGATATCTCTGTGCACACAGGTAATACTGGTCTTTACTTTTATCTGTTGTTGCGTTAGTATGTACCGGCGATCAACAATAGAAATGTTGCTACCGGAATCAAAGAGAGCTTTCACCTTGAAACCATTGATTATTACCTCTCCCATATGAGCTATTAACAAGGGGTTTGAAAGTGCACACAATCCATCCCCCTCTCTCCATTTACATTTTGCCTCGGCCTTGACCGAGGGCCACGCCCGTAGAATCGGGGACTTCGGTGCAAACTCCGGTTTATGCAGAGAGGGCAGATTAAGAGGGACATAATCTCTACTGTGTCCGCTTAAGGACTGTTCTGCTCTCCCAAATTGCGAGGCAGCCCTAGATGTTTCAATGAGCTCAATGAGTTTGTTTACATTAGAAAATTCTCCCCAGACCAGCTGGGTGAAATGCTCTGGCAGGTTATCTATACTAAGAAAAGGCAAAGCCCTCACTGACTGACTCACTCACTCATTTACTCACTCATCACTAATTCTCCAACTTCCCGTGTAGGTAGAAGGCTGAAATTTGGAAGGCTCATTCCTTACAGCTTACTTACAAAAGTTGGGCAGGTTTCATTTCAAATTTCCACGCGTAATGGTCATAACTGGAACGTATTTTTGTCCATATACTGTAATAGAATGCAGCTCGATAGCCGCGGAAGGCGGAGTTTCGTATTAAAATATTTAACCAATCACATTTCAGCCGTCATTTGTTGCCAGGCAGAGAGACTTTCACAATCTGTTGTGGAGGCACTCTAACACAGAATAAATGTTGATTAACCTGTTGCTTCAACAAATCAGATTTTGAGTTGGTGTCAGTAGGGCCCTCTAGCAGGTGTACGGCAACCACACTGTATTCAGACCCATTGATTGGATAGAAGCCGATATGAGAAACTCTCCGAGGCCACTGAAGGAGACACAGACCAGATTTCAAGAACACGAAAACCCGATGTTTGTCACGCTCCTCGAGCCCCAGAAGTTTCAAGAATACAAGAAAAATTTTACACATGCAGCCTTCTCCACAAGAGCCACGGAGCGCTTTTTGATCTGTCTCAGCTAAAAACAGAACTGACTGTAATGTATGCCATGGATGATTTTGCAGGAAAATCTCCCACTGATCTCCTTGACTTCCTTCATCAGAAAAATCTGAATGAGAGCATGGGGAAGCTGTTCACATTGGTATATTTGGAAGTGAGCATTCCGGTGTACACTGCTTCTGTCGAGCGGACATTTTCAGCCCTAAAGCGAATTGAAACTTATGCCAGAAATACCATAGGCGGGTTAAGCCTTTCAGCATTAGCTTCGATGGCGATAGAAAGTGAGGTTTTGATGGAACTGAAGGGCACGGATAATCTGTACGACAGAGTAATTGAACTGTTTTTGAGGAAAGAGAGGACTATGGATTTTACTTACAAATAATCCAAATTTTTGGTGAGTAAAATGTTGCGATTATCCTAAATAATATTGCAAGTTTATGAGTTATTATTGATGTTTCTTATGTGTGTCGCGGCTGTGGCTGCAGTAGAAAGGAACTTGTTCATCCCTGGTTTGTCTATTCAATAAAGGCATTTATTGTGGCTACAGGAGTTATCTTTTATATATATACTGTATATATATATATATATATATATATATACTAATAAAAGGCAAAGCCCTCACTGACTGACTGACTCACTGACTCACTGACTGACTCATCACTAATTCTCCAACTTGCCGTGTAGGTAGAAGGCTGAAATTTGGCAGGCTCATTCCTTACAGCTTCCTTACAAAAGTTGGGCAGGTTTCATTTTGAAATTCTACGCATAATGGTCATAACTAGAAGCTATTTTTCTCCATTTACTGTAATGGAGTTAAGCTCGAAAGCTGTGGGGGCGGAGTTTCGTGTGACATCATCACGCCTCCCACGTAATTACGCAGTCGCGTAGAAAACCAGGAAGAGCTCCAAAAAGCGCTTAAGGAAACATGCATTATATAATTGAGAAGGCAGTGAAACAATAAGAAGCGAGCGAGTGACATATACTACCATATTCATGAGTGCTGCTACTTCAGAAAGAAAGTACGGTGTAAACCTAAACTTTAAATTAAGTTCATAGACAGGCTACCGCTGGCATTTCACATGCCCACAGGTAATGCGGGATACAAGTTTAATGAGAGGACGCAGGATATAAACGAGAGTTTTGATCACTTTGTAACTAAGTTAAAATTGCAGGTGAAGGGTTGTGCTTATGCAAATTCCGAGGGACTGTGTTTGTGGGAGATTGACAGTTAAGGCGGGTGGGGGAGTCACGTCATCATCTCCCCTCCCATTTACTTAATTTCGCTCTGAGCTGAGCTCATGCTAACGCCGTCTTCGAAGCAACCGTCACACTGCCACCAAATACTCACAGAAAAATCCACAAGTTAATACACACGCTGTCTCTAGAGTTTCTCCACACTGAATCCTCCAGGCACTACTTACAAAAGGTTACATTGACAATCGTGTTACGTTATTTTTAAAATCTTTCCTTTTCTTAGCACAAGCACAGCTGAGAAGCTTCGATGCATGTGCTCCATAACACGTTAAAAAATAATGCATTTAATCACACTTTGCATTACAAGCAAAGGGAACTTTTGTCAATGCATGATTTCCTGGTACACCGATTACTTTGATCAGCGCATCCCTATTCATTTTACCCTCGCACCCCTTGGTTTGAGAAGAAGTATGAAAAAATATGAGGTTAACACAGAAAAGCAGATCACCAATTCAAGCTTTATGAATAATCGATTCGCCATCAATAATTGTTTTGGTAAAGCCATACTTAGTGTAATCCTCCTTCCATTTTATAATTTTTCCGCCACTAGCCATGATTAAATGAACGGTAAATAAAGTAAGAGCAAAGCGAGGGTGACTTATTTAGGCAGGCATATATATGACAGCAACACTCATGACAATGTCAATCATGTTACGTTATTATTAAAACGTTTCCTTTTCTTTTTCATTACTTCTTTAACACACTACTTCTCCGCTGCAGTATTTTGGTATTTTGATATATATATATATATGAATGACCTCCAAAGAGCGCTGAGACTTTTGATATTGTGAACGTGTCTGCAAAAACAGGGGTCTCCTGCCCAGCAAAAGTCAAGCAGCCAGCAGCTACGCATAGCTGTGCCGGGATTTGAGACGCTGACAGCGCTTCTGCTTTAAGTCAAAGTGAGCACTTTTAATTTTTTTCATCCTACCCCTGAGCTATAGCCCAGACAAGTGCAAACACGGGACCCCTTTTCTACACCGCGGCAAACTAATATTAAGGTGTTCACACTTTCTTTTGCACGTATACGATTATGAGGTCGTCAGCTCGGATTATGAAGACACGCACACGAGTGGAGGACTGACAGTGCCATCACAGCCGATTAATGGCGGGGACGTCTCACCAGTCTACACAAGACCCACCGCGACTGTCCCCAAAAGGCGATCATAACGTCAGTGAACACATCTCTCTATACTATATAAAAGAAAAGGCAACTTTCCTTTCTTTACACCTTTTTTCCTTTTATCCCAAACCAAAGCCTTTCTCTCTTAACACTGCAGAGGACACAAAACTAATTTTCTTTAATTGCTGGTATTGCCGGTAAGGCACATTACCAGAGGCAGAAATTTGAACGTTCACATAGAAAATATAATTTCTATACCACAGCTGTCGTGTAGCGCCTTTCAAAAGGGATCTACTACCGAGAGATGATCCATATACATTTTAGCTGCTGTTAGTACTACTTACCTGTTGTGTTACACGTCTTTAAAATGTAGTTTATCCGCAACCACTCCAGTAGTGCTCAATGTACCTGCACTTCTTAAAACGTTAATGTTTTACTGTTTAATAACTTATAGACTATATTTTATTATTTTTCCCTTGCACTCAGTGACTAAAGCTATACACACACACACACACACATACATACATACATACATACATACACACACACACATATATATAATTTGTGTGTGTGTATGTATGTATGTGTGTGTATATATGATGTAGATAGGTATGTATATATATATGTGTGTATATGTAGATATGTACTGTATATAGATATGTATATATGTATATAGATATGAAGATATGTATGTGTATATATATATGTATATATGTATATATATATATATATATATATATATATATATATATATATGTAGACTCAAACCCATTATGACAGCAGCAATCCAAGCTGTGAGAAAACAGTAAAAGGAGGCGTGTCAGGCGTGGTGGTACATTTTCTGATGCAGCTAGACGAAAACAACTTTGTGGCGCTGCCACCAAATACACAAAACAATTACTTTGACAATCATGTTACATTATTTTTAAAATGTTTCCTTTTGTTTCTCTTTCCTTCTTTAACACACTACTTCTCCGCTGCCAAGCGCAGGTATTTTGCTATATATATATATATATATATATATATATAGATATAGATATAGATAGATATATATATATATATATACTGTATATATATATAGATATGAGAACAACACTCATATCAATGACAAAACAATTACATTAACAATCATGTTAATTTATTTTTAAAATTTTTCCTTTTCTTTTTCCTACCTTCTTTAACACACCACTTCTCCGTTGCAGAAGCACAGGTATTCTGCTAGTATATATATATATATATATATATATATATATATATATATATATATATATATATATATATATATATATATATATATATATATATATATATGTGTGTGTATGTATATATATATATATATATGTGTATGTATATATGTGTGTGTGTATATATGTATGGATATGTATATATATATGTTTATATTTCTGTTCTATACTTATCTCCGTGTTTTAACATCTGAGTAAGGTCTTATCAAGACACCCAGGCTTTGGACTTTTTTCCGAGCCCAGCTATCTAGGCACAGATTAAAAACTCATCAGCAGTCAAGAAACCTGTCCACATTACAGTTTTTCTGATGTGGTTCTAATGACAATGATATGCTCCTTGTCTTTATAGCTGCTTGTTAAGCCAGAATTTAAAGCTAAGTGCTATTTTTTTTTCTCTGATATTCCAATGTTTTATCCACCTCCTATTTTGTGTTGTGTTTGTGGGTGTTGGGATAAAAGAACATGTTTTTCATGGAAGAAATGCCCACTTCAAAATACAAGTCGGAATCATTCTTAATCCAAATACACACCGTCACATACTGGGCCAATGAATTCAACATGCCTTGTATTTTAGATTTGGCAGCAAATTGAAGTACCTGAAGAAACTGTAATCAATTCAATTTATTTTTGTATAGTACAATTCACTGAGTGCAGGCTCAGAATGCTGTGGCAAGTTTACAGATCATGCAATCACAAACTTCTAGTTACACGATTAGTACACATAAAGACAGCTTGGCTTAAAAAGACAGAAAAACAAAGGAGTTTGAAACTGATTAACATAAATGGAGCCCAGAAATATCGGTCTATTGATTAATTGTTAAACTATGGCTAGTTGATAATGGGGGAAGGTAAACAAAAACTCCAGTCAACAGCAGACAAAGTCAGACAGTCACAGTCCTGGAAAACTCGGCCAACTGGGCATCCACTACCACTAGAGCATTTTACAGTAGAGTCCATCTGAACTAGTGTGGTGCTGAGGTGTCACCCATTCCATGGCTGCACTCGGGTCCTAATCTGGATCCTGAGTTGGTTTGTCGTGTGGTGGGTGCGGCAATACGCTATATCAGTACGTGCTCCCAACCTCTCTCTCTCTCTCTCTCTCTCTCTCTGTGTTGGGCCATCTACTCTGACGACAGAATCTTTACATCCGTGGATTCTAAGCCTCCCAGTATCACTTTCCCATGGATGGAAAAATACCTTTGAAGTAGAGTACTGGCCCTGTTCTTCTAATATGTAGAAAGAGGCAGGCCACAAAGACAGAGAATGATGGGTAGGAAGAGGAAGCATAAGAAAGTAAATTTACCGAAGTTAAAACCAGATAAAATATCCCAACCTTTGTCTAAACCAAAACATAACCCAAAAATGCAAATAGGAAACACAGTTGTTTAAGCTTTTCCGTAAAATCTAAATCAAAATTGCACAAGACATTTTAGAGAAATATCCACAATCTTAGACAATGAGAGCTCCTTGCTGCTGGCTTTAATTTGTGATGAGGTAACTCACCATTACTTTCAGGAACAGTCATCTAGCAAGCTAAGAGTGAGCTGTAAACAGCAGGCTCTCAATATGGAAGCTCTCAAAACAAAAATGCTGTTGGGGAAATTTCAATGCATAACAGAAATAATTTTTGTAAAATTATAGGCAAAAATGAAAATAACAATAAGCACACTTACAAAATCTTTATATGACTCTGGCAGAACCATAACAGGCACCAAGAGTCACAGCAGTCACAATAATGACAGCTGTCACATATGTGTGCATGGGAGACAGTTTACAGGCTCAAATAAATGTGTTTCTCTGTCCGACTGGGGGTTTGCACTGCCCTTCTAAGTCTTTCTTTTTTCTCTTTTTGAAGGGAAACACTAAGTTTTGTTGGAATTTCAATTTTGCCTGAATCATTTCGCTCATCATTATCACTTTTACTGTCTGCACTTTTGAAGGCCCTGTTAGCACAATATGGAAACTAATAAAAGTAATCCAGTTACAGGCACACATCAGTCAATGATCAGAAAATTCATGGCAAAGAAAATGTGCAAAAATGTAACCCTCAAGTTTCATGGCTTCTCCTGATTTGGGCTGGGGCTCTAGAGTGATTCTGGCTCTATAGAAGTCTTGCAATCTTCCCTGAAGGAAACAAAAATTAATTATGCAAGAGGGTATTTTGGTATCATAATACTGCATGACCACAGATAACAATAAATGTTTCATTTTCGCATCACAGTTCTTGAGTTGCCTTATGAAGTTCTTCTAGTTGTGCTATAATAGGCACATTATCAAACAGGGATAATATAAACTGGCAAACGGGGGGAATCATACCAGCATTAAGAAGGTAGATTAAGAAGGCAATTTATCGTGCTATGGCTTACATGTCAAGACAAGCTGTGATTCACTACAGGTCTTCCATCTATCCTTTCATGAAATGGCTTTCAATCTTCCAGGATTTCTAGAACTGACTATTGTAGCACCATTAATGCAACACAGGAAATTATCCTGGAGTGAGTACTGGTCTATCACATGGCACGCTCATATATACTTACAGCTGCTAACAATGGACTATTTTAAAGTTGTCAATTAAAGCTGAAATGTGATTACCTTTGGGCGTACAACCATGACGTATTCAGCTGAAGTATTTTTGTCACTCATTAGCACAAAGTGCTCTATAATGTCAATGTGAAAAGAAATGTAGAATTTTTTTTATAGATTAAGTACAATAAAAAAATAAAATAGTTAATGTCATAAGGTGTACTTTGACACACCTATAATAAATTACTTATGAAGTAGCTATTATATATTTTCAAGTAACATAATTACTTGACTAGATTTCACCCGCATAGTGATGTTCCGCAGGCTCTCAGAATAAACACACCTGTGTCTAGTTAGTTAGTGAATATCCAAGGAAACACTACACCATGAAGACCAAGGAATATTCCAACCAGGTCCGAGACAAGAATTTTAAAAATTACCACTTAGGTTAAGGATTTAACATAATTTTCACGGCTTTGAATATGCCTTGAAGCACAATGGGGTCCATCATTAAAAAGACAAGAGAATAACAAACAGAACTGGCCATCCTCCAAAACTGAGAGGAAGCGGCGTAGTGACAGAGGCCACCAAGAGGCCAATGGCAGCAGTAAAGTAGAAACAGCCCAACATAGTAGAGATGAGTGAAACTGTGCATGAGTCAGCAATATCATACAGACTTCATAAATCTGACCTGTGTGAAGTGCAGTAAGAAGGAAGCCTATTTTGAAAATATTTCTTGTAGCATCCAAGACCAGCTGTATCATTTAGAAGAAGTAGACAGTCAACTAGGGTTGCAAAATTTGAGGGGTAGCATTTTTTTTAAACACTACAGACACTGACTTAAAAACATATGTACTCAATACAACTGTCGAACTCTAATTAACCATAATATATTGTTTCATATTATTTTCAGTACTGGCACTGTTTGGTCTTTATGTCTTATTTTCTGCACAAACCTCTTAAGTGTGGTCATCCACAACCCCAGAATGCACTATACTCAGCTTCACAGAAGCTTTTTTTATGCTGAATGACTGTGCTGCTGTGCACAAAGCCAGGTCCACAAAAACATGGAAGAGCTCGAGTGGCCTGCACATAGCCAGGAACCCAAACCTTCTGAACAAATTTGGGATGAATAGAAACACCTAGTGTGAGCCATATCTTCTCATCCAACATCAGTACATGACCTCACAAATGCAGTTTGGCTGAATGTGCACAAATTCCCACATGCACTCTCCAAAATCTTGAGGAGAACACAAAGGAGGTCCAACTCCATATTAATATCAATGGCATTGGAATAGGATGTCCCATAAACTCATATAGGAGTGATGGTGAGGTGTTCACAACCTTTTGGCAATGTAGTGTATTTTCTTTAATAAATTTCACAATTCTTGGTAAGAAAATTAGCCAATTATTCCAGATATTAATTAAATGAATGTACTTTTGACTTAGCATTTTAAAACTTAAGTGCATTTTTTGCAAAATTTGTAAGAAAAAATATAATAAAATGAAAATATAACAGTATAACATATTAACAATAATAAATTAATAATAGACTAATTGCTTGACAGTAATTTAATTTTACAAACAGAATACCAGTTTTCAAAGTGAGTAATGAAAATATATTTAATTAATTTATTAGATCTTTGCAATTAAGTAAGGTAATTAAATTGATAAGGTTGCTGAGAATTATATCAATCAGAAGGATATATGTTCTGTCTGTGCATGTATATATATATATATATATAGACCAAGGGCTATATATATATATATATATATATATATATATATATATATATGATATAGCGGATGGCTGGGTTTCTTCCATCCTCGTTAACGCCTGGAGAATTGAAGGACCGGGAGAGGGGCAATATCTCCCCCAGGACACAAGAGGGCAGTCCGTACTCCTGCCCTGGTTTGCGAGATCGACGTTCGCTTCCCAGGGAGAGCAGTGTGTGCTTGGTGTGTGGGTGTGTTTGTGTGTGTCCTGCGGTGGGTTGGCACAGGATTGGTTCCTGCCTTGTGCCCTGTGCTGGCTGGGAGGATTGGCCACAGGCAGTTGCCCTGGTTTGCATCGCAGCAACAGGATTGGCCACTGCCACGTGGTGCCCAGATGATTACGGAGCCATGGATGGCAGCACTTCTGCCACACCAGGAAGTGCTGCCAGAACAGGAACTTAATACATCCAGAGTGCTTCCAGGTGCCCATGCAGCACTTCCACCACACCAGGAATTGCTGTAGGTAGGTCATCAAGGGAGCACCTGGAGCACGTCCGGGTGAAGTATAAAAGGGGCCACCTCACTCCATTCAGGAAGTCGGATTCAGGAGGCAGAGGATGGAGCTTGCAAGTGGAGGAGTGAAGGTGGAAGAGAAGAAGAAAAGACAGAAAGAAAGGACTGTAAGCATTGTTGGGATTTTGGCACTGTGTGGAAGAACTCTAAAAATAAGTGTATGTATTTTGGGACTTCTGTGTGTCCTGTGTCTGTCTGTGATCCGGGCTGGAATCTCCACAATATATATATAGATTGGTAGCATGCTCTTATTTTATAGCGTGCTGCTGCACCGACCACACGATGAACCATCTGGATTGGGACCCGAGTGCAGCCATGCAACAGGTAACACCTCAGCACCACACTGGAGCAGTGTGAGATTTCTTACAGTTGCTGGAGTGCCAATCCTGCCACCAACCCCCAAGTTTTCCTTGCAAGTTTGACGACCTGCTTGCAAGGCTGGATGCAGGTTAATGTCACACTCAGGTTGAAGTAATTGCAGGTTATGGGCCCAACAAAGTAGAGTCACTTGGCCACCAGGGGGCACTGCAGCTCTCCAAACTCTCCAACACAGAGGCTCAGACACAAATTTGCAAGCAGTTTTATTCATAGGCTTTTATTCATGGGAAACTCTTCCCTCAGCAAGTGTTTCTCATGCTAAAACACAGCCCCAAAAAGCACAGCCACTTTACAACCCTGTTTTCCATCTTTATTTCAACATTGGGTTATTGCAAATTTTGAACACATATATTGTATATACTGTACTTTTTTTTCTTTTTTCTCCTTTGTTTTGCAGGCACAGTGCATTTTCATTACAAGCATTTTTAGAGCAATACTTTCATGACTGTCATGCTGGAACATGAAAGTGCCTTCTCCAACCACTGCCACAAAGTTGGAAATGTGCAATTGTCTAAAATCTCTTGGTATGCTGTAGCAGTAACAGTAACCTTTACTTGAACCAAGAAGCCCTACACAAACCCTGAAAAATATCGGCAAGCCATTATCCTTCCTCCACCAAACTTAATAGTTGACACTGTGCAGTCCAGAATGTAGTGTTCTCCTGGCATCCGCCAAACTCAGATTCATCCCATCAGACTGTCAGATAGTGAAGCGTGATTCATCAGTCCAGAGAGCACATTTCCACTCCTCCAGAGTCCAATGGTGGTGTGCTTTACACCACTCCATCTAAAGCTTGCCATTGCTTTAGCTGATGTGAATCCTGACAATATGAGAAACAAAAATACTCCAAAGCTACTTTTCCACATAATTGGATGTGTTTATTTTGATTCCTTTGTGTTGATAAGAGGCAAAATTAATCTTAGTCAAATACATCATGGTTTCATACTGTAATTTAATATGTGAAAAATGAAAAGAGGTAAATACTTTCACCCATGAGTTTGATGAGCATTGACAAATAATTCACACTTGTCACTGGTGGTGACTGGAAACAGAATTAAGCCCCGATACTTGGAGTGGTGAGGTAGCCTTACTGATGACTGTGCCACTATGTAATAAAAACATTTTTCCACATTATTAAAATAAGTATAAGAACAAAAAACTTTGGAAACAGAATTGCTCCTGAGGTTTTACCCCAGATCATCTTAATTCCAAAATCTTCATAATGCAATTCAGAGACTACCGTGACAGCAGTGGGCACAGGGTGGGAAATTACTTTAGAAGGAGCAAACTCTGTGCTGACAGTGACTGAGCTAGCAATCAAACTCAAGTGTTTGGACGCATGAGCCAGCACCACTGCTGGACCAGGAAGCTATTTACTTTATAAATGTCTGCTCTAAAATTAAGGAAAACTCATCGATTTTCTTTCTTGAAAATCCTTTCAATGTAGTGTCTGAAAATAAAATAGAACGTTTTATTTTTTAACATTTTAACTATGTTAGGAGAACAAAGTATCAATTTTACTTTCACCTTCTAATGTTCACAATGGTAGAACTAAACGAACAAGGAGAACTTGCTTAGCAAGCATAACAATGTCTCAGAATAGTTTGGCTGTTTAGAAAGTTTTATCTTGGTATTGTAGAATTTCTGATTATTTTTACCGAAAAGTGATTGGTCACTAAAGATAAGGGCAACAAAAAAAGCTGGGTGTGCATTTCATGAAGGATCGATTTCTAAAGATGACCTGGGGGACAAAGCTTTTTCTGGCAAGAGACAGTGACACAGAGAGAGCCCAGGGAAAAGCATGTGCTAGCAGTTGTAACATACAACATTATGAAAGGGTATAAAGGTGCCAACCTTTAGGTGGTAAACTCTGAGATAACACTGGATACTCCAGAACGGCTATGGATAATAAACAAAATAATATATATAAAAATGAAGTATATAATATAATATAATATAATATAATAATATAATATAATATAATATAATATAATATAATATAATATAATATAATATGTCCTGTGGTGGGTTGGCACCCTGCCCAGGATTGGTTCCTGCCTTGTGCCCTGTGTTGGCTGGGATTGGCTCCAGCAGACCCCCGTGACCCTGTATTCGGATTCAGCGGGTTAGAAAATGGATGGATGGATAATATAATATAATATAATATAATATAATATAATATAATATAATATAATATAATATAATATAATATAATAAAGTGTAACAAAGGAAGAGATATTCAATGCTCTCCAAGACCCAGCTTCTGTCTCTGGAAGCGATTTTGTACTTTGGCCAGAAGTTACCCCTAAGAATGGTTTAAAGCTCCTTGAGCAACAAGACTGTGTTTACTGTCAGGAAATGAGCTAGAGAAAGGGATCAGCTGGTGGAGGAAGAGAAACTAAACTGTAAGAAAAGCACAAGAGAAAATGTGTTGGTGCCCCACATGGCGAAATCTGTTTTATTGGCAGGCTATTTTGCCAAACAAAAAGTAAAAAGAAAACCAATTATGTCCAGCATACTGGTCTTTCAGCAATGTTTTATTAATGCACAAGTATTATACTGAGTGGTCCGTTAGGGTCAGGTTTTATATTTTCTGTGACTGAGAGAGGTGGGAATTTTGATGGAAGAGGAAATGATGGCATAGTCCCTCAAGCTGTCTGTGAAATAAATTCAGCATTGTTATTTATGTTTTAAAAATACATATATTTATTTTAGAGTGGTCCAGTAGTAGCCTTGCTGCCTCGCAATAAAAAGACCAGGCTTTGTTTCTTTTTCCTTAATTAGCTGGCAAACAATAATGAGATACAAAATGAGCCAAAACATAACCAGCAAACTGTGTCCATCATACAATATATGAAAATAAAAAAATCATTTTAACACTGCTCTTAGAAATGAGAAAATCAACAATTTCTGAAATGTATGCTATTGCACAATGAGAGCAGCAACAAGCCGTGGAAATAAAGAATGGGTTTTAGGGGCCTAATTAAGAATCTAGTTGGAGTGAAATTGGTTGAAGTTTGAAGCCCTGACGTAGTTGTCCTTCTGTTAGTTGACTCACTTCACATTTCATTTCTGTTTGGGCACCATTTAAGGAAAGAAATGAAGCAATTCAGATGAACGATGAAGAAATTAAGGGCAACAAATCTTAAATAAACACGTCAATTAAAATTAATTCAAAAGAAGTTAATTAGCAGGATAAACAGGATACTAATTAAGAAAAGGGTTAGAATGAAAATCAGCAGCCACTGTGGTCCTCTAGGGCCTGAGTTGGGGACCCCTGCTCTATAAACTAAAAGTTCTTTTGTATTTGTCATTCTCCACTCAGTTTTGGATTTAATAAGCTTAGATATTTCAGTATTTTTCCCTAATATTCAGTTGAAGTATTTTCAGTGGATGGCTTATAGTGTATCTGCAAATTTTACACTGTGTTGTTGCTTGGCAAATGGAGAGCTGGTAGCTTATGCCGTTTGTCTCACCCTTGATATGACTGAGAAGAGGGGTCCTCAGAGATTTTACTATAGGATGGCCTCGGTTCTTCAGTGGTGAATCCTGATCTTCTGTGGGTGGTGTTACTTTAAACAAATGTTAGACACAAAAATGCAACAGCTCAAATGGTCACGCCTCACAACCGACCACGAGTCTAGAGCTGCTGTGTGTCTAGGAATGAAGGATCCATAGTACATGAAGAGAAGAACATTATAAGAGATGAATAGGAGAGGTAGGTTTGTGGTGGACAAGTGGGAGAATTAGTCTAACCAGTATACAGAAGGCATGTTCAGGATTGCCCTGCTGAGCAGAAGGATTCTTTCTTCTTTATTTGTTTGTGTTTTCCATAATTGTTGTGTCTTCTTTCATTTGCGTAGGAGCTGTGAGTCACATACCACAAAACGTTAACACAGAAAAAGAAAATGCTCTGAACTGTCTAACTTTTAGCAGGGATCTCATATATTGCTACATACTGTATTTGTGTTTTTGGCTTTGCAGGGTATTGCACAATCAAAAAAATGAAAGAAAGAAGGTGGCCTGGTGAAAATGGCATGGCTGTCAAGGAAGGGGCAAATGGGACAGTACAGCACACAGAAAACCAAAAATAAGAACACATGAACTGGCACCACAAGTCACCATGTCAGGACAGCAGTAAGCATATGACCTGGATGCAGTATAACATACTTGGTGAAATGATGGCATGAAACTATTTGTAAGCACAAACTTAAAGAATGTCCATGTAAAATACTGGCAGACGTCTCCCTTATTTGCTAGCTTGCAATAAAGTGTTTCTGGAAGAGATTATGGATCTTTACCCCTCATTATAAAGAGGGTGCTACTTAGCAAGCCTGTCTCTTTGCATTAATTTTAGGGTGCAGAGATGCAAAGACCCAAAAACTGTTTCTGATTCTGGAAGTGATTCCACAAAGTGCCTCAAAAGTAATTCCTGGATGGAGTTTAAAAGATGGCAACTTAGGAGTTAGAAGGTGAACCAGGGCAAGGTTTCAGCTGAAGGAAGCAAGACTGTTACCATGAGTAGCACAAAAAAATGGCAAAACGGTGTAAGGCCTCAAAAAAGACCTATAAACAAGTCAGTGCCTTCCTAGCCTGTCCAGACCTCGCCCAAGGCAGTCTGACCCAGTCCTCTACTGGCCAGGTTTGGCCAGCATGGACCTAAATGGGGTTTTGGCTTTAAAATTTTAAAATAGGTTTAATGTCCCAAAACTACACCAAAAATGCACATAAATTCCCAAAAGGAATTTGAACCAGATAACCAGTGAATTAAGTGTCAAGTCCAAAACAGAATCTTTACCACCTGCATGACCTGTCTCACCACATCCATAAGCCTTCTCTTTGGCCTTTTTCTTTTCCTCTTACCTGGCAGCTCCATCCTTAACATCCTTTTCTCAATATACCCAGCATCTCTCCTCTGCACATGTCCAAATTAATGCCATCTTGTCTCTCTGACTTTGTCTCCAAACCATCCAACCTGAGCTGACCCTCTAATGTACTCATTTCTAATATTGTCCAACCTTGTCACACCCAACGCAAATCTTAACATCTTTAACTCTGACACCTCCAGCTCTTTTTCCTGATTTCTGGTCAGTGCCACCATCTCCAACCCATATAACATAGTTGGTCTCACTACCCTCTTGTAGACCTTCCCTTTCACTCTTGCTGATACCCGTCTGTCACAAATCACTCCTGACACTCTTCTCCATCCATTTCACCCTGCCTGCACTCTCTTTTTCGCCTCTCTACCACACTCCCCGTTACTCTGTACTACTGATCCCAAGTATTTAAACTTATCCACCTTTACCAGCACTGCTCACTGTTCAACATTACTCTGACCTCCCTCTCATTCACACACATATACTCTGTCATGTTCCTACTGACCTTCATTTATCTCCTCTCTAGAGCACATCTACACCTCTCCAGGGTCTCCTCAACAAGCTCCCTACTGCCCTACACTCGCTACAGATCACAATGTCATCAGCAAACATCATAGTCCATGGGGACTCCTGTCTAATCTTGTCTGTCAACCTGTTCATCACCATTGAAAATAAGAAAGGGCCCTGAGCCGATTGCTGATGTAATTCCACCTCCACCTTGAATACATCCATCACTCCTTCCGCACACTTCACCACTGTCACACTTTCCACGTACATATCCTGTACCACTCTTACATGCTTCTCTGCCACTCCAGATTTCCTCATACAATACCACAATTCCTCTCTAGGCAACCTGTCATATGCTTTCTTCACGTCCACAAAGACGCAATCCAACTCCTTCTGGCATTCTCTTTTCTTCCCCATCAACAACCTCAGAGCAAATATCGCATCTGTGGTGCTCTTTCCTGACATTAAACCATACTGCTGCTTACTAATCATCACCTCCCTTCTTAACCTAGCTTCCACTACTCTTTCCCATAACTTCATGCTTTGGCTCATTAATTTTATCCCTTTGTAGTTACTACAGTTTTGCACATCACCCTTATTCTTAAAAATCAGTGCCCGTACACTTCTTCTCCACTCTTCAGGCATCCTCTCACTTTCCAATATTCCATTAAACACCTCCATGGTTCAACAGGTATGTCATCTGGACCAATGGCCTTTCCATTCTTTATCCTATTCATAGCTGTCCTTACTTCCTCCTTGCTAATCTGTTGCACTTCCTGGTTCACTATCTCCATATCATTCAACCTTCTCTCTCTCTAATTCTATTCATTCATCAGCCTCTCAAAGTACTCTTTCCACCTGCTCAACACACCCTCCTCTCTTGTGGGTATGTTTCCATCTTTATCCTTTTTCACCCTAAACTGATGCACATCTTTCACAGCTCGGTCCCTCAGTCCAGCCAAACGGTACAGGTCCTGCTCTCCTTCCTTAGTGTCCAACCTCTCATACAACTCATCATACACCTTTTCTTTAGCCTTTGCCACCTCTCTCTTCACCTTACACCTTATCTCCTTGTACTCCTGTCTACTTTCTGTATCTCTCTGATAATCCCACTTCTTCTTCATCAACCTCTTCCTCTGTATACTCTCCTGTACTTTCCCATTCCAGTACCAGGTTTCCTTTTCCTCCTTCCTCTGTCCAGTTTTCACGCCAAGCACCCTTTTAGCTGTCACCCTTATTACTTTTGCTGTAGTTGCCCAGCTATCTGGTAACTCTTCACTGCTACCCAGCAGCTGTATTACCTCCTCCCTGAACTCTACATTGTAGTCTTCCTTTTTCAACTTCCACCATTTGATCCTTGGTTCTTCTATTAGTCTCCTCCTCTTCTTGATCTCCAATGTCATCCTGCTGATCACCATCCTATGCTGCATAACTACGCTTTACCCTGCCACCACTTTGCAGTCTACAATCTCCTTTAGACTGACTCTCCTGCAGGATGTAATCTACCTGTGTCCATCTTCTTCCATTCTTGTACACCACTCCATCTTCTTTCCTCTTCTTAAAATACATATTCACCACAGCCACATCCATCCTTTTTGCAAAATCCACTACCATCTGAACTTCTGCATTCCTCTCCTTGACGCCATACTTACCCATCACCTCCTCATCTCCCTTCAATTAACATGTCCTTTGAAATCTGTTCCAATCACTCCTCTCTCTCCCTTGGGTACACTCTCCACCACTTTATCTAACTCACTCCAGAAACCTTCTTTCTCATCCATTACACACCCAACCCGTGGGGCATATGCACTAACAACGTTCATTATCCAGCTTCATAATCATCATTCTGTTTGAAACTCTTTTCACCTCTAAAACACTCTTGACATACTGTTCCTTCAAAATAACCCCTACTCCATTTCTCCTCCCATCCACACTATGGGAACAAATTGAACCCACCACCGATTCAGCTGGCCTTACTCCCCTTCCATTTAGTCCCTTTCATGCACAATATATCAACATTCCTTCTCTCCATCAAGTCAGCTAACCCTCTCCCCTTACTAGTCATACTGCCAACATTCAAAGTTCCAACCCTCACTTCCACTCTCTTTACCTTCCCCCTGTCCTCCTGTCTCCAGACATGCCTTTCCCCACTTCTTCTCCTTCTCTGACCAACAGTAGCCCAGTTTCCACCAGCACCCTGTTGGCTGAACGGGACTGGTGGCAGCTGTTGTTAACCAGGGCCTCAGCCAATCTGTTATAGAAATCTGTATTGTTGCCCGCATATTGATCTGTCAGAAATTATAAACCGGAAGTCCTTCCTGACAACACCCTCCTCATTTATGAAGAAACACACTGATTTGTGCATCCTATTGTGGCTGGGTTCAAAATGACAAAAAAATGGCAAAAGCAGAAAAAAGGAGTCAAACCTCAGCAAACAAATCCTAAAGGCAATCCACAAATTGAAAGTAAAAAAAATGAAAAATAAATTTAAAAATCCAGTAATTCAGTACTACCTTTGTTATTCACCTTAATGAATCACTGCAGAAGTCTCACTCAGATTCAGATTATGAAGACTGAGGGTGGACCTCCAGTAGTGACATCAAGGAGGCCCTGCTTCTTGGAGCTCCACGTGCAAGAAAAACAGAAGGTAAATAGTAAATAATTAATTCAAATTAATAAAAAATACATACTTCTTACAATAATAATATAAAAAATAATACATTAAAATACACAAAAAGACACAAAATGGAAGTGTAAACATAAGCTACGGAACACACCATGGCTGAAATGTAAAAACGAGAAGCCATGTGAAAGGTACAAAAGGCAGGAGGTGTAAAGTGAAAGTACTTTATGTTAGACAAATATGTTGTCATTTTCTAACCCGCTTAATCCAGACCATGGTCGCTTTGGGTCTGGAACCTATCTAAGCTAGCACAGAGCACACAATACAGAAACAAACCCTGGACAGGACACTAGTCCATTGCAGGCAAACACAGACAGACCCCTACGCCAAGCACACACCAGGGCCAATTTACCTAACCTGCATGTGTTTGAATAGTGAGAGAACACCCGCATACCCAAAAGAAATCCTCACAGACACATGGAGAACATGCACACTCCACACAGGGAGGACCTGGGACGCAAACCTGCTAAAAAACTGCTCCACTGTGCTTCCCTGGTAGACAAATGGTAAGTTAATATATATTTAGGAAGATCTAGATGCTTAACAGTGTGCGTTTTATACAGTATTTATGTTCCCCATGTTTTCTTTCCATCTCTTGTGCTTATTTAGAAGTTAATAAATGTACTGTTTTATATATACTGGCCTTCTGGATATCATTCTGAGTTGAGAATAGCTATGTGAATGCCCAAATATCGTACGAGTGAGGACAGAGGCAGCATTTATGAATGTGACTCTGGAATATGTCTCCACTATCTGCAGGAAACAAGCCTCTCTTTGCTGGGTGAGAACCATGTCCTTAGATTTAAAAGTGATCATTGTCATCCCAAATACATTATGCTCAGCTGCAAAGTATTCTAGTGCACAAACGAAATCAGTCTAATGAGATCAAAAGGAAAACATACTGTAATTTGCAAGCAGTAAAGATGCATCCTTTCGACTGCCGAACTGGATACTCTTCAGGTCTCAGCTGAAACTAAATATCCTGTCCATAAAAGCCATGAATGGCAGAGGGTATAAGATGCATTCTTGGCAGACTTCAACACTCATACTCAATGGACTTAACTTAATACCAACTATGCAAACATAATTTTCATGCCCCAAAATGCCTGGTTTGAATGGCAGGCAGTAAAGCTCCAATATTAAATCAGTCAAAATTTATCCATATTAGTCAAAGCCAGGAACAGCCTGTTCTAGTTTTATAGGATTTCTGGTAGGTGTTTTTAGTCTGATAGAAAAATACTCAACAGTGAAAGTGTCAAATTCGTTACTAATACTAGTATTCAACTACTATCAGTAGTCTGTAATAGATCAGCTCTTAAGGTAACACGTATCTCAGGAACTTCATGCCTTTATTCTAAGTATGCAGTATACTCGTAAACCCATACAGCAACACATGTTTACTATAAACATCATATACTTCAACTTACTCCGCATGACAGATCAAAGTGAAAATAAATGCCTGCTAGACATACATCTCTTTCACATTTTTATTGTAATTTATTTGCACAATCAGACAATGTAGATTGTTGGTAAGCTAATATAACCTAGTGAGTTCATGTACTCCATGTTGAAGCATCTTTAATGACAATGTCTAAGTGCTTGTTGTTTTGTGACCTCTGAGCTTAAACCTGCTTGGTCACTTTCTGTTAAATGCTTATTTTTTTAAATGACTCATCTGAAATTTTTGTTTTTCAACACATGCCATTAGAAAGTCATGTGTGTGACTTCAGGATGGCGCCTGTGATTTTTTTTTTTTACAGGTTCTCTACCTCTCAAAGGCCAATAATTTTGCTCCAGGCATCTTCCTTATTGGACAATGTAGACATTGCACAAGTATTTTTGATGTCTCGCTAGTTTTACGTTATGGGAATACTAATTTTTGTAATCACTTTCATATAAATATTTTAGAATCAGAATTGTCACTTACTCCAACCTTAAGTGGTAATAAGGAGTATTCAGTAGACTAGCTATATGCTGAAAATTTCTGTCCTTTTACAATTTTCATTTTATACGCTTCCAAAATATTTTAGGAAAAAGAATTGAAAAGCTACAGCAGCTTTTAAAAGATTTCAGCCATATGGACTTTCTCACACTTCACTGTATGGAACCTTAATGTGTTTCACCATTCATCAGCACAAAAATGAAATGTTAAAAAATTCTACTCCTAAATTAATTATAAGCTAAAAATAGAACATGACTACATCCATGATGTCACATGGTGCTCTATATACCCCTGCTAGATCCTATAGGAGTACAAGGAAAACTAGTGCAGAAGGATTTATCAGATCACCCTGCTGGTGAGGCCCACCATCAGAACTAGAAAAGAAAGTCATAGAGTGGAAGGGTGGTTTAGTACTAAATTTGAAGACTCAAATTCTGTCCAAGAGTCTATTCTGGACTCTCCAAAGAGGAAATTACAACTTAAAGGAACATGCAAAGTGTTTATAAAAAGATTTTAACCTTCACTAGAGGTTCATTCTAAATATATTTTCCCATTATGTCACCTCTGATGTTCATTCCGTTGATTTGCTGAGCACCTATTAGTTTTTACAATTAAGAAGCTGACCCTCACCATTTTATTTTAGCATTCAGCTGGTCTCTTCTGCACTTTTGTACATTTTGACAATGAGTTTTTCACCTGTCTTTCTTTGCAATCAGACTTCCTCAGGCTGCATGGAGTCCATTGTTACATTCATCACTGAAATGAAATCTTAGGTTTGACTATCACTACAATGTGTATTCTTTGGGTTCAGGTTTTCTTTGAGAACTTCTTGATTTACCTGCACACATCTTTCAGAGAAGCATCATTATGACACAATGCTGCCTCTATAGTGCCTCACTAGATTTCCAAATGTAGATAAATATCAATGTTGGTATAATTAGGCACACTATAGAATTCTTTGTAAATTGACCATAGAATATTTTGCATGTTCCTGGACAGGCATATTCAAAACGTCCCGTGTCATTTTTTTTTTTCAAAAGTGACTTATGGTTTGTTTTTCTTCCATGAAATATAGAATTACAAAGCACACAGGTAATTATTACAAGGTACACTACAATGCAATTCCTTTATTGAGGACTCCTGTCTCTTGCTGTTCACTTCCATAAAGTCAGTTTTGGAAGACAATCTGTTTTATGGAGTTACTGTTGTGCCAACTTCTTCTAATGGGACTTAATGAGATTTAGGGGATTCTTAATCATCCTTTCCCTGATTTGCTTTGAAGACCATTTTCTTTTTTAAAATGTTTTTGCAAGATCTTTGGGGCTTTGCTTTTATATAAGTTTGACCTGAACTCATCTGACAACACATATGAGGCACACTGGTCGCCTGCACTGAACTAACTGAGGGATTTCTAAAGGCAAAAGGAGGCACTAAAGCCTTTTTCAGTATGGCAGAGCAAAGACTAAATACTAAAGATGTCAGTCATTTGTTGACACTAAACAGCTGTTTATGTTCATCATCATTTAAATAAAATAAAAAAAAACCTTAAGATTCCACTTTGCAGCAAGAAAGATAACTTTAATCATATTAAATATTTGAATATTTCCTTTTTAGAAAAACATTTTATTTTGTTCACATTTTTACCAAGTTCTTCACTATTCCAGGCTCATTCGTCTGTCTGAGTGGTGTTTCCATGTTCTTGCCATGTTTACGTGGGTTTCCTCTCTCAGGTTTTAGGTTAACTGGTGACTGTATGACTGTGAAGTGATGGACATTAAGGATCGGATGATGCCTTATACTTCATGCAGCCAGGATAGGCTCTAACTTTATGTGCAGCCCCTGAAAAAGGATGGATGAATAATTTCTGATTGAACTTCCATTTACTTTAGAGTAAACTATAAGGGTTCCTACTCATTTAACCTTGAGATTTCCTTTTTCCAGTGTTTTTAAATACTATTAGATTATTAATAGAAGGTGAGCAATGTTGATGCACACAAAACAAGTAGTGACAAAGATTTATTGGTTTGGGTTTAGCTTTATTTATCATTTCTGCATTCATAACTAGCATTGAAGTGATTTATCAGCTGTGAAAATTATGTAATGTTCATTTGTGTGTTCACATGTTATTTGAACTCTGAGCATGACCAATGGATTTGTACCTTTATTTAAAAGCATGGTGGCCATTCATGTTCAAGATCACACCAGAAAATGATGGTTTTTCCAACAAATTATCCTGCATATTATCTGCTACTATTTCTATGCTAGATATATTCTTTCATTTATTTTTCAAATCTGTTTAGAACAATTCATGGTCCTGAAAGGTCACATCCTACCCTGGCAGTATTAGGTGTCCAGCCCATTCCAATGCAGGGTACATTCACACAAACACGACCAGTTTAAAGTTATTAATCAGTCTAACTTGTCATGAAAATTGACACAAAACTGGAGTATCTGGAGAAAAGTCCAATCAGATAAGGGAAAGATATGCAAAATCTACACCATGTTAGCTCACTATATGTTTGACCTCTTCGTTATCTTTTAGGATATTTCATGGGCTTCTAATCATATTAACATTTGTATACAAATGGATCAAGAATATTTTTCATCACTGTATTCATTGCTGTATTTGTAATTATCTAGGTGTAGTAACATATTTTACTATAGTTTTCTAATTACTTGTAAACTTTTCAGTCATGAATTTTACATTCATAGAATGTCTTCAGAACCAAAGTAGACATAACAACCCACTGTCAGATACATGTGAAACACTTCAGGTGAAGCTCAAGGCAGTCAAATGAGCTGTTTAATGGCAGGCGACAAGTCAGTGACTGTGGCAGATTTTGGACAGATAACCTCCTAGAAATTAATCCTTTTGTTCACTTAGCTGTCTGCCTGCTTACCTGGTCTAAGTGAATAATGCTTCCCTGTGGCAAAACAAAATTCAAACAACATTGATCATATTGTCATAGATAAGGGATGTCAATTAGTGTTCACAAGAAAAGAAAGACAATTATAAGTGGCAATATATTGTCTGAACCTACTTCCTTATGCAGTTCTTCTGTCTCTTTTCTGTTTTATTGGCATGTTTTCATCTTTTCCTCTTATTGTGTTTAGAAATTCTTTCTCCAAAGCATCACAAATAAAGAATTAAACGCTTAATTAAAATAACTAGACAGCCATCATTTAATCAAGGAATACTATTATTAACACTCTTTATCTAAATTGATATGTTTTGTTCTGTCTTACTGTGCACTTGTTACTACAACAACAACAACAATTTTTTTTTTTGCATTGCCCAAAATTACACAAGTAGTGCTGTAATGGGCTTTAACAGGGCCTGGTTTTTGACATCCCCATCCTTGACTCCCTAAGAAGAAGAGAAGAAACTCAAGAGAAATACCCTTGTGGGGAAAAAAAATTGAAGAAATCTTCCTGCTTACTAGTGATTGCTAAACTAAAAATTAGTCTACATTTTAAAAAAAGTGTATATGAGAGCAGACTATTCAATCTATTACTATACAGTATGTAGGACCCACCATTTCTATGAAACATTAAATGATCGCAGAGTTACTTACACATTTCATTACAAGTGAATGGAGATTAGAACCCTAGCAACAGCCACCTTTCATTTTTTATTAGTCTCCGTAAAAGAGATTGTGAGAGTTAGTAAGCACTTAGTCTTTGGACTTCTCCATATAAAACTGAAGGAGTAAAACTTTCAGTTTGAATAAATTTAAAAAAAAAAAAATTATTTTGCAATTCTTTTCTTCTACAGGTACTCTGGTCTTCCTCTCATATAACAAAGACACAGAGTGTCGAGTTAGTTTACAATTTAAATTAGTCCTGTGGAGATGTTTACATGGTTGGTTTCTGCCTTGTTTCCAACGCAGAAGGAATATCATCAGATCCTTTGAAACCCTAAACTGGACTGAAGTGTTTTAGAAAACAATATTATCAAAATTAATTGGCTACTAATAATACATTGTTATAATTGTAATAAAAGAACAGCATGGGGAAACAATGAAAGATAATAGACATATCTGTGAATAACCACACACTAAACAGGAAAAAGGTAGACAATAAAATTTATCATAGTATATATGTAAAATACCTTACAGATCCTAATTCTTTCTTAGGGAAAGAGCTGAGGACAAACCCACTATGTTCAAAACCATAGCAGCTTGCTTTATTCGCCTGGCCCTACATAACTAGATGTAAGTGCCTGCCTACAATAACTAACATCTATGGAGCACAATACACAATAGACATCACAGTGCTGAAAGGAGGAAGAAACTGAGGAACAAAACAATATGAAAATAAAGTTCCAACTCTATAAGTCAAAAGAAATGATAAAGTCCAAAAAGAAACACAAAAAATGACAAATGTGCACCTTCTGGAAAATTATCAATAAAAGTTCACAATCTTTGTTAAAAGCTCTTAATTAGGAAAAATATTTATATATATTTAATAATTGTATAATTACTATATGAGTGCAACAATCATCCATAGTGATTTTACAACAGTATAGCCAACTTACAATATGAAAACAACAATGGAAGATACTACTGATGTTAATAATAGATTGAAAATATCAGGCTTTTCATCAAGATGATAAAAATAATTATACAGGAGATATAATTCACTTAGCGATTTTGGGAGGTGCTACGCCAGGCATCCTATCCTCATGTGTCTCTTATCAGTCCAGAGGCTAGACTCCTTATTTAAACTCCTCAGGGTATATTTTTATTTGATTTGTAGTCTCAATGGGCCTCATACGTGTGTTTTGTGATGGACGAGCATTCCATCCAGTAAGCTTTTTTACCTTGTAGCCAAGTGTGCTGAGATGGCTCTGGCTATTAGACTCTAATGGAAAAGTTGGCTTAGAACAAAAACTGACAGACAGGCAAACACATCACCCAAGTACAACTTAACTCTTTTCTATTAAATATTATTTTTTAATAAAGTTAGAAAAGGTTTGCAACATTTAAGTGTGTTTGTTAATTGATTTGAATGTTGGAACATGTTTCCATTTTTTTAGTTACTTCATCAAAAAGTCAGTTATCACAATTTTATTCAACATTTGTCTAACTGTGAGTCGTATGCAGAAATAATAGTGACAACAGAATGCTATTACATGAGTTAGTGAACGTTAAAGACTACATTTGATGGCACTTTACAACTTCGAGCAGTTAAAAGTGTAGCCTCAAATACTCTTGTGCTGGTTTAAGTGATATAAAACTGTTATTAATTAATACCTTGTTGTTAGATATTGGTTGTGAAGGGTCTATGATTATTTGTAGCTCAACTTTATAAAATGTAATATTTTTGAATAAAGTTAAGATCTCTGCTATGGCCTCCAGGTAAAATTGTTGACTGCTTTAGACCATAGTGGAAAGCAGGCCTGGAGTTTTGCTAACAAATTTTACTGTCATAGACAGCATAGTAATAGATAATAATTATGATTAGTAATGAGCAAACCCTTCTTAATTTGCTTCACCCCTAATTCAATGAAATAAAAGAAAGATTCTGGAATTTCATCAACAGGGAAGTAGAAACCCAACAACCTTAGAGAGGAGTATAATGTTAGATAGATAGATAGATAGATAGATAGATAGATAGATAGATAGATAGATAGATAGATAGATAGATAGATAGATAGATAGATAGATACTTTATTAATTCCAAGGGGAAATGGAAATGTTGCAATGGTATCTTAAGTGTGCCTGAAGCTGGAGCAATTGTTGTGGCCAAAAAGGTGACCTGAGTTGTGAGAAAGCACTGCTAATCATTGTGTCACCATGCCTCCCTGGCATAAAATTAATAAAATTAAATATCAGAACACTAAAGTTTCTGGCAGACAGTGGCAACAGAAACAGGAAGCATGAATTCACTGAGGCTTGGGCTCTACTGATGCATCTGAGAAAATAGTAATAAAATGTAATTATCAGAACAGTAAAATGAATTTAAACATCTGGAGCAGGAAAGATGAATTCAATTAGGTGTGGTCCTTGCAAGCCCAGTGCACATAAGAGATATGAAAACCAGAGGGAGAGAGTAGACAGACAGAGATAGGCAGACGATGGAACCCATCTAGTCCCTAGAATCAGCAGCAGGGGTCTGGAAATCTCCACTGATCCAGGACTCACTCATTTTTATGAATGTGGACAGACTGGTCTCACCTGCAGCACCAAAAAGCCCACACAAACAGTAAGCTGGAAGCTGGAGAAAACAACTTCAAGTGCAAACAAAGTTTGGTCAAAGCTTAAATTGAGCCTCATGACCTAGAATTCCAGGCAGTCTCTTACCAGGCAGTCCAGCCACTGCCAGTTACTGAAGCTTCTGCCACCCTGTGTTTGACTTGGTTGTTGAAGTTGTCTCCACATATCTATGAGAATGACACCACCACAACAGCTGGTTCCACTGCTGCTACTACTGACTGGTCTCTGATAGACATGTGGAGAGGTGGCCAGAGGGGAGAGATGGGGGCAGTCATACCTCTGCTGGAACACTCAGCAAGTTAGCTCACGGAGGCTATAATTATGATAGCCATTAATGTACTGTAGATGGCCTGCCCATGAAGGAAAAACAGAAACAGTAGTTTAGAATGTATTTGACAGTAATGTATTTGCATCGAGAAGGAAGGCACCTGCCAAAAACACTTCTCCTGCATCCTACGTTTTGTGTTATAGTTTGCAGTATACTTTGAAGTGGTCACTCTATACAGTGTGTGTATATATATATATATATATATATATATATATATATATATATATATATATATATATATTTACTGTAAACAAGCGGTGGGGGAGCTTTGATACCATGATTGAACTTGCTGATCATGGAACTGGAGAGTGGTAACATATTGGATGTTAAACAATTGTACTATACTCTGTCCAACTTGAAAACATGTACAGTGTATTAAACACTGTTCTCCATTTTTTTATCTTTTGTCCACACTACCCTATTGTTACTAACCCATGAAAACACAGACTTTCAAAAATATCCTCCCCAGAGTCATATATTTCTGAAAACACCACTATACCTTTGGAGTGCAAATGGGTGAAAATGAAGAGCTTTGACTCATTCTAAATAGTGTGTGCTCATTATATGCCCCTTCCCTCACTAGATCTCTCTTTGCCAAGTTTCAGTGTCTAGTTAACCACCTCTCATGAAAGAAAACCTTATTCTGATCTAGCAGATGCAGAGGAGTTGTGTTCCATGGTGCTTGTTATGTTGTTTACCTGTATGCATCCTAATTGTATTTGGTAGATTTTGAATTCTGTTTTTTATACTTTGAAAGCTGCATACATGTGCAAAAAAAAAAATAATTTACTGGTATGTACAGTTTTGCAATAAATTTCATGGCTGGAGAGGAGAACACTTCCTCATCCTGCTTCTGACAATGTTTGCATGCCTATTGTTTCAAACAGCTATGCCGTATACATTTTCCATTGTTTTAGTGTGGGTGGGGACACTTTCATAAAAAATGTGAAAATGCTAATGTGGACAGTAATCATTTTCATTTTAAAATGCTGTCTTTAAATTAAAATGTAGCAGTACAAATGCAGCCTAAATTAAACTGTATTGTTCTCAATAAGCTCACAAGGAAAGGCCAAAGATAATCTCTTGCTTTTGTCTCCTCATGTCCTTGGATTATAATTCTGAGTACATCTCTCCACACATTAAACCAAGAAAGTAGATTTGCCAGATTCAGAACATTTCAAAGTGTTGTTCAAGAAACCTCACAATAATCCTGCTATACAGAGAGGGCTGTCTGCTCTGTTTTCTTAACATGAAATGAAACGGGAAGACTGCACTTGTTCTTCTTCAATATACAAACTTATTCACCCATATAAGGATAATTAGTCTAAGTAATCACTTGAATGCACTTTGGGTTCAGCCGCTAGCCTTTCCATTAAGCAGCCATTTGGAGGATGAGGCAGGTGCAACTGGTCACTCTTGTTACAAGTAATGCATGCAGGCAATTCATTTTCTCCTTAAGATGTTGCTGGAATTATATAATGTTAATCTCTTGTCAGTTTAGAAAATGTTTATCAAGCACATCAGTATTTATAATCAAGCTGCTTCCCCCAAGCTTAATAAACTTAAGTGTCTTGTCTCCTTTGTAAATTCCTCTTGGAGTAACTGGTATGTCTATGCTAGCCCTGTAATGGCCTGTGATGGCAACAGTAGAAATGTGCTCTGTTGTGGTTTGGCCTCCTACTCAGGACTGACTCTTACCTTGCACATGATGCTTCTGAAATGAGTCCCAGTAACCCTGAAGCAGAATAATTTGGTTTTAATATATGTGCATGAACATTTGCATGTTTTTCTGAAATAAAATGCAGCAATATGGTGGTGCTGTGATGTCATGCGGCTTCTTCATGTATCCAGTATCCTGAGTTTGTACCCTGTTACATGTTCTCCATGTCACTGTATTAGTTTTTATCTGGACTATTTGGTTTTCCCCTCTCATTCCCAAAGATGTACACATTAGGTTAAATGGTAGTTCCAAACTGACCAAATTCAAAGATGAGTGTGTTCTCTGATGAACTGTCATTATTCCGGGTTTGCACCCAGTGCTGCTGGGAAACGTTCCAGCCTCCCATGACACTAAATGGGATTAACAGGTTTGGGAATGTAATTTTCTCAAAGAATCAATTGGGTGACTTGTTCAGTTACCATAAATGAATTACATACATTAGGTTGAGTACATTTAAATCAATAAATAAAAGATGAGAACAATTAGAAAGCATAATTAAACAAAAGATGTTGGAGGAGACTATTAGGAAAGCAAAGTATACAAATAGACTGAAAGATTAGAGCAAAGCAGCAAAACATCACTACTTTAGTTACATCTATATTCATTACAAAAAAAACACTCAAACAGCAACACAGATCTTTTTTTGTTCAGCAAGAAGCAACATTCACACATTTCTGTAAAAGTCACCTTGAGCACCGCATTTTGTAAATTGTGATCTTTAACATGGCACACATCTAAGCAAATACCACAGAAAATGAACTCCAAGAAATGTATTTAATATATGAAAACAAGCCATTATTGCCTATTTTTTGCATTGAAGAGGGGGAATTTTATAAAGCAAGCATTAGCATAAGCCCTTTAACACAACCACTAAGACAGTGTACCTTAGACTGTACAGTCTGTCTGGTTCCTCCAGATACAAAGATGCTAAAAATGAATCTAATTTAAAGATTGTCGAATTAACAATCTCTGAGAATCAATTTTTTTGAACCAGAACTTTTCACTTGTTATTATCTTACACAACAATACCTTGTTTTATGAAGACATTTTCCCTGTCACATTACTTTTTTCACGTTTTAATCCTGGCGACAAAAGTGCTTTAAGAAAAAAAAAAGACTAATTTTGCGTGAATCTTGTGAATGTGAACTTATTTGTAGAAGCAAAACAAGATGTGTTTTCTTTTGGCAGAAGAGCACTCATTACAATAATCCATCATTCCCACAGTTTATTCTTTTCAGTTTCCTTGTTTGCTATGACAGGACTAATTTGACGCTTCTTTAACGCACCACTGCCATTTTCCATCAAGCTCTTCAACTTCTTTTCTGCAGGTACTGTAAGCAGGAGGTGGTTGTTGTAATTTAAGTCGCGTTTTTCTGTATGTATGGCATTTGAGCTCCAGGAAGACCTCAATCTTAGAAATGTATGAGTTCGATTAGGTGTCTAGTTGATTTTATTTAGTGAAATTATTTAATATACATGACGATTATCTCCATGGTAGGAAAAATTAAATAGGTTGTATAGCCTTCGACGTGTGTATAGTTCTACGCCTTCTTTTTTATTGTTTTAGTGTGTCCCTGTTTTTACTTTTATTTATATTTTTATTTTAATATGCACCCTGACGCAGCCTTTCACGCCCTCCATTTTCTTTCTTTTCGCCATAAAAATAGGGGCTCTGTAGTGCTGCACCGTGACTCTTAAATATAAGTACATAAAATTCATCATCGGAAGCTAAAAGCGGCGTACGTGTCAGGTTTTCACTTAAAGAAAGCTAGCAGGTTACAATGTAGTGTCTCCGATTTTATCTGGAGATCTGAAGTACAGCTGCCAGTACGTGAAGTGCCCATGAAGACACTTATGTTTCTTTTCCAGTCTCAACCTGTGTGTAGCCAGTGCCATTGTTTCCATTTGCGTAATATCTCATCAGGAGCACGAGTGTAACGTGATATATTAATTAGCCTTTTTGCTACTATGAAAAAAGGATTTTAAATGTGCGCACCTCTTTGGGTCCTCCAAAGTTCATCTGCCTTTTTTCGGCAAAAAGTGTACTACTGCCACCTGTTGGCACCACTAATATATCCTTTTATTTCTCATATTAAGACAGCAAAGTGCGCATGAAAATCCAATGTCCAGTATTGTGGCTGATGGCAGTCGAACATGGTCCATGATCTCCATTGAAGAAAAACACAGTACATTTTTTTATTTCAAATTCACGGTTATCTTCTTGAAAGTATAAGACGATACTAAAACATCCTCAGATTCACTTAATGCAGTTTAGAATCCAGTACAGCGGCATTATCGAGAAGGAACGGGAAGCTCCAGACCTTCAGTGAGCCCAGCTTTGCGTGCCACTGCCACATCCAAAATACCTAAGGCACGTCTGTGTGATGTGGAATGAAAAATGGAATACTTTAAATAAAAAAAATATAAAAATACCTTTTACAGAAACTGTTTAGGAAAAGAAAACGTGTATTTAATACTAGAACAACTATCTTATTTTATTTTCGAACTGACTTACTATATAATGTTGATAAGAATATGCCTTTTAAAACTCTCACTTTGGGTCGATAAGTTTATATAGTCTTTGGCAGCAAGTTAAAAATGCGAACCAATGTGCCCAATCCCATAATATATAAATGTGTTTATTAACGGACTCGAACCGGTGGGTCTTGGCAAACATCAGCCTCGGCCATAAGGTGCAAGTCCGTCTTTAAGCCACAATCTCGCACACGGCCCTGCACATAGTCGCGTATTCTCTTAGAACTGCGTTCGTCGTGAGTGCTTTAGGATTGTTTGTGCTTTAAAAGGTCTGTATGAAACAAAAAAGCAATACCTGATTGATTCAAATTGGGGTTGTGAAATATTTAACCTCTTTTTTGTGTAAGAAAATAGGACATATGAAATAATAAACGCCATGTTGGCAATTCCATGTTTTAACGTTGTATTTCGAGCAATTTATTGTTAAAGAAAACATCTCAAAGTAGTTGGAAAGATCTGCGAATATCGTAAAACTGCGTTTAACTCTTCGCTGCGTGCAAATCTTTTTTATGGTTGATAATCTTATTTGTATTTTATAATAGTGTTTGCGTGTTGTTTTATAACAGTGTTTCAGTTTACAGTTTATACCAATGTAAACAACCGTCTACCGCACGGACAAAATTGACAGAAAGAACTGAACGAAATTTATTATGATCGACGCTATCATATCGTGGATATACCGTAAGTGAAGAAATTGTTATTTAAACAACGTATAAGAAGCGTTTTTCTTTGATTATACTGAACAACTTGTTCCGTTATTGTCATACAGTTGTGCAAAAAGTCATTCGAATTACGGAAGAATTTGAGACTTTTTTTTTAGCATCTGACTGCACCAGTGAAGATACAGTTGGTGCTACTTCATTGGAGTAAAACTTTGATAAATCTCACTCTCTTAAAAACTAGGTCATAGTTGTCACATGCTGTCTAATATTGATCACAACAAACTCCAATAATATAAACGATTTTATACAGAGGTTCTATTTATTTGCACACCGCATAATAGTACAGTGAATTCCAGAACAATCACTTTTATTTATTTTTGATTAAAAAGAATAAAACGAGAGAACACTTGCCTACAGAATTTTACGAGGGCCTGTAATCACAGATTTCTCCATGTATTCTATTGAATCGTGATTGCCGATCTCAAAGATACCATTAGACCATTAAGAAAGCAGAGTGTGATCAGACTGAAAGACTTGACTAGACAAACTGTCTATATTCATTATATATATGACGAAAAGATACAAATAATCTAATTTATTTACAGTAAAGATGTGCTTTACAAAGTAAGCAGTATTACAAGCTGTTTAACACAGCAACAAAAAATGTTTAAATGTGACTGTTCAGTCTTGATTATCAAAGTACAGACAATAAAAATGAACATAATTTAAATGTTTTTCAAGCAAAAATCAATGTTTATTACTGTTTTTCACATTATAATGAAATTCATTGAGCTATTATTGCTATTAGAAAACAGAGGCGACAGTTAAATGTTGGCTAAACTGGAAATATTTGTCTTAACGCTCAACCTGTTCCTCTGTTTCTCCCTTTTCAATTATTAAGAAGCTCTTATTGTATTATATGCGCTCTGTGTTTCACTGTTGCTCATTCTTCCTCTTTTTTGTCTTTGTAATAATAATAATAATAATAATAATAATAATAATAATAAAGACTCGAAAGGATTTAAAAAGATGAACTGCAGCTCAGAAACGGAGTGGTTAAAGAGTGGCCAATGTTCCTTTCTAATATAAAAATAATTTATCGTCATTTCACCTTAAAATTCAAGCGACTCTTCAAGCCTCTAAAGCCGTGGCACAATATATATTTTATTTAGCACGTATAGGAAAAAAAGTGTGCATTTTGTATTATAAAGTTAATCCATCCTTATATAAGAGAGCGCCTTAGGAAAAATTAGCCTCTGCCTTATAATCAATTATTTATAAAGAATTATTCAATAATAATGAACACAACATAAGACGATTTATGTCAAATTAGATTAAATGAACCCGTCCGTGTGCAGCTTACATGATTCCGAGTAATACTAAATTGGTAAAGTGAACAAGTAAAATCATTTTAACATTGAAAACATATTTTCCTGTTTCTTGCAGTTCGGAGTTTCGTTTAGTCTTTGCTGCATATAAGCGAGGTAACCATGCAGTAAAGGTGTTGTTTATTTTATAAAGAATTGGTTATTATTTTATTTTTCAGATAATAATAATAATAATAATAATAATAATAATAATAATAATAATAATACACCCCGTATTTGCTTGAAAGTATAATATCTGAGCTGGATGTTCGCCTCATTATAAGAGAGCTCCACGCGTCTCTGTGCTCTGATCTGCCAAATGAAATTCGGGCTGATTTTTGTTAAGCCGTTTAGCTCTGCACAGATCTGGGAGTAATGGTTGAAAAGCGGCGTCTGTAGTTCTAAAGTCTGCTTCTCTATCCTGCTTGTAATTCGAGTTTCACAGAAGGATATACCTTGTGAGACTGTCAGGTTATTTTGTGCGTTCTGTTAATGCGGTGTTAAAACTGCTTTTGAAGAGAAACGTCAGAATGTTAATCAACAAAAAATATTTTTTTTCTTTAGCGTAACTGTGATAGATGGCCGGATAATGTCGGCATTATTTTTTGTATTAATTGTTTCTTTTATTGATTAATTCTATAAGTGATTGCTTTTCGTTAAGAAAAAAATGTGCGTATTGAATGCATCCATATTCTGGACCCGCTTTATCAACTATTCACTCTTAAAAATACTGGTTCTTTAATGGCATCTTACGGTTCTTTATTGAGTTGTGTGGTTCCTCGTAGAACTAAGGCTAAGCACCATTTAATTCTGGGAAGGGTTCTTTGCATTTGAAGTTGGTTCTTTGTGCTTTGAAAAATATTGCTAATATATAGAAAAAAACCTGAATTCTTTGATATTTGGTAGGCTAGCAGGGCACTAACAGGTTAAGAAAACCTGCTTGTGTTACTGTATGCAACAAGAGTCCTTTTAAAGTCATGAACCGTTGGTATTTCTGTTACCATCTAGTCGAAGTTTTTTACAGTGTGGAGCTTGTTTTGGATCTAAATACTGTAAGTAAAGCTTCTCTCTGGAACCTTCACTGAATGCTGCTCTTTTGGGAACCAAAAATGGTTCCCCTATGGCCTCGCTCTGAACCGCTCTGGCACCTTTATTTTTAAGAGTGTTGGGTGAAGAGAGACGACACGTAAGGGGCTCAGATCTGGACAGGATGGCGGTCCTGCACTACAATGAGCCATACCACAGTGGAAAATGTTTAGCTAAATACGTTATTTAGGAAAAATCAGTCTCACACAATTAGACAATAGAGTGTATAGGACCACCATATGCATAATCCATACAAGAGGTCTTTAGTTTTTTGATTTAGCAAAGTGTTTGATGCCATACTAACAGAAATCACACTAATCTGACATATAAACTGATGAAGTGAGAATATTAGTAAATGGTCACATCTCAAAAACGTTAAGCATATCAGGACTTCAGTTACAAAGACTTAATTAGGACGTCTGTTACAAAGACTTAATTTAGAAACTGAAATATGAAATTAAAACCTGACAGCTCAGACGTTGTGCTTATATTAAAGCCGGTTTAAGAAAATGGAAAAGGAATATTAAAATACAAAGGGAGCTTATTTTACAGTAAGTAAATAAACTTTAAACCAGCACAATCTTCACATAAATAATACCATATGTTAAACGAATACAATCAATTGTGGACATCTTTGGGAAAAAAATCAAACTACATGTTGATGATCAAAACAAGTTCCACAATAAATGTATTTTATGATTTAATTTAACAATCAGAAATTGTCTGTATACTAGAGGGTAACAGAATCTGTATTTTATATAAAAATGTGTGCACTATGACACAATTAACAAGCAACTTGAGAAGTAAAAGATGACATGTTAATGATCTGCTGCTGTTATACTGTGTAATTTGTCTTTCTGAAACATCTGGTATTAATTATAATTGGGGTAAGGGCTGCACAAATATGAATCTTGTCAAATATTGTCTATGTTTTGAATCTGGAGGCTGGCACCACCTTATCAGTTCTGCATTTCATAGTCAGAGTTGCATCCAAATTTACATCATCTGTATTAGTTGACCAATTCTTCTTTATAAACCATCACTGGTTAAAATAAAATGATGCTTAAAATAAAATATGATTTAATAATGACTTGTCTGTCTTAATCCAAAGTGCTGATCTGATACAGGCTATGTTTTTGCTTTAAGTTGAACAATCTGGATTACATTATAACAATCCCCTGGTTTAATTGAATCACCCTTGTGGAAATTGGCAGTTATCATGAAATAACAAGAAAATCTCTGCATTTAATTTTTCAAACAAAGTGATTATTTTATTTATTCATATATTGTATATGAAATACAGAGGAAGTGCTCATCTAAGCTGAATGATAAAAGTGGATTCCTGAAGCTTGTTTCCCCCAAAAAACAAATGCATCATTGCATGCATTGTCAAACCCATTGTTTAATCCGCATGTGGAGGGCTAGAGGATACTCAGAAGAGACTGGGCACGAGATAAGAACCAACCCTGAATGGGATATCCGCCTAATGCAGGGCGCTTCCACAATTCCATAAATTCAGTCTTACCAATGAACCTAACATGCACATCTTTGGAATTTGGGTGGAAAACCAGTCCGGAAAGAAAAAAAAAAACACACTGAGTGAATATGTAAGTATAACACAGACAGTAACATCTCTGAGGTGGCTTTGCTAACCACTGCACCTGTGTGGCATCCATTAATAAATTCATCAATGGACTTGGGAAGTAGAAGGATGTTTGGACCCTGGTTCAGTTCTCAGATGGTGTGCCCTTTGTTTGGCACTTACATGTTTCCCACAATTTCCAAGAACATTTAGTTCAGCTGATGACTAAACCTAAATCAGCCTGATGTGACTAACTGGGAGAGCACAGCACTGGACTGATGTCTTGTCCATTGTTACTTCCTACCTTAAATGCAACGTTACCAGAGTAGAATTGTATTTCAGGTTCAGAATGGGTGATGAGTGCATGCATCATATACTTTGTTAGAGTGCAAACATTGACATTTCAGTTTTTGGAATTTACTTTGTTACTGATTTATATTTTTTCCTTTTTTGGGCAGTGCTGTGAAAAACAGTATTTGATTTACAAATAAAAATTTTCCAAAATGAAATGAAATTAAATTCCAAGTTGTGCAAATCGTTTATGTAAAAAAAAAGAGTTGGGACTGAATACTTTCTGAAGATGTTTCCACACCATATTGGGAGCTGTGTCCAGTATGTTCTTTCTTTTAACCTCTGACCCCTTCTGTTTGTCTCTGTTGATGTGCCATACTACAAGTAGTCACATGATGGAAGGGAAATTTGAAATAAAGAGGTGGGAGTCGTGAACAGATGTAATATAAAGCTGATTGATTTTACCATTTTGATGTTGTTCTGTACATACTGTAGGAGGAGCAGACAACAGACTAGTATAATTCCATCTATTACACTGGACAACAATTTTTTTTTGAGGTTTTGCTTCCTGAGAGTAACTTAATGTGCATTTCAAACAAAGTACTTGGAGGAAAATCGCATCCAACATACAAACCTCCCAAAGATAGCATTTGGGCTGCAATTCAAACGCAGAATTTGAAGTAATAATTATTATGCTACCATGCCGGCCCAGTTTAATTTCACCCATATTTAGCACTTCATTCAAAGATGTGAACTTGTGTAGCCAATGGTACAGTACCATTGGTTCAGGTGAATTTAATTTTTATTATGATTTCATGAAGTCCAGTTACAAAGAAATGTAAGGATTAGTCTTGAATATGCTATCTCCAGAACATTGTTTTTGCAACTTTGTAGCCTTTTGTTCATTAAAATTGCACTTACATTTTGCCATATTGGGGTTAGACACATCATGAACATAACACTCTATGAATCCCATTGTCACACACATGCGAGTAGGAGACAGCCAAAGGGCCTGAGTAATAGTAATTCCACAATCGGACCAGGAGGCAGTGAGGTGCACTAACTGTCTTTCTCAATCCCTTGCAGATCATTCTGTCCACCCTGGCCATCGGACCTTACTCTTATTCTATGTTAATTAATGTTGACTTATGTTTATTTTTTATTGTCTTCTATTTTTCTATTCATTTTGTAAAGCACTTTGAGCTACATTTTTTTGTATGAATATGTGCTATATAAATAAATGTTGATTGATTGATTGATTCTCAGGAAATTCCAGTGCCACCTATGATGTCACACCTGGTCCCACCGCCTGATGACGTCGCTTCCGGTCCCGAGCCCCAATGATGTCGTTTCCTGCACTAGCCTTTAAAGCCGCCATCTTGTCTCCATACCGGCAGTTCTGTTTTGGACTTGTGAACAACTCAATTATTTTCAGCCATTTGCAGCCAAGGCGATATTATACGGGTGGCAGCCCCAAACCTTTATGATGTCTGTCGTTCTTGTGACACTATCTACACCCAACGTATGCATGATGGGTCTGTTGTGCAGTTTGCCAGCTTTTACTTGTCGTCCTACTCCTGCGCAAATTTTTCTTTTTTCTTTTATTGATGTTTAGGACTTCATTACATTAACTGGATTACAAATCACATAGTTGTATAGTACTACTAGAACACTACTGTTATTCATCTCGGATCAGATCATTTTTCTTTATTTTAATATTTTACTAGTGTTAGTTTTTCTGGCATTTATCGAGTTTTGCACTTTGTGATCGTATAGTTTAATTTGTATTCTCATGTCCTTTCTCAACCTTCTTGATTTATATGCCTCATAAAAAAAGATTGATTAATATAGGCTTACATTGTGAACATGAATGTCTATTCAGTTTTTATTAAAATTAGTTTGCAAACCCTCATGATGAAGCATCTTTTGTGTCAGGATGAAATTCAGTTTAACATAATAGTCTGTATGCCAATTAATCCAATTTGTAGGGGGCCTGTCCAGGCAGTGTAAGGAGTCAAAATGGCACACGTGTCTTAGGGGATATGGAAGGAAACATAGAGTAACCAGAGAAAAGCTCAAGGAAGAGGATGCAAACTAAACATAAATAACAAATAGGACATGACATTCAATACCCGAATGCTGGATACACGAGGCAGCAGTACTAACCACTGTGCTACTGTGCTGCCCAGTTTAATTTATTCACATATACAATATTTTGTTATTAGATAAACTCAAAGTGTTAAAATGGTAAAATTAATTTAATTAAACAAGCTTTCATGTGCTGCCAAGTTAATAATACAAGTTTGGGTTGGGAAGAAATATAGGGCCTTGGAAAAATATTCAGACCTTTAAAAAAAGATTCAGGTGACAAGTTGCAAGTACAGGTCAGCTCTTGCGATTTCCAGGTTTACAATTCCTAGGATCTGCCTATTCCCGGGTTTGTCATTAATAATTAAATGGAAATTATTTTGTGAGTTTTGCAAACTGCTGAGGAAAATTGCAGATGATGCTGCAGCAGTGCTACTGAAATGGACTACTAATCCCAGTAACACCGGAAGGGAGTGCTGCATCATTGGACTGCTTTAGCAGTTGCCACAAGGGCTGCTGGGTAAAACAAGATGAGGGTGCTAGCTTTAAATGTGAGCTATAAGAAGCTGGCTGGATTGCAATTAGTGCTGTCTTTTTGTTTCAATGCTTCACTTTACGATTGAAGTGCAATTATATCCATCGGATTACAGTTTTCACAAGATTTATTTTCTGTTCTGTGTGGACTTGTTTGGGTGAATGCATCTGAGTTGGCAAAGGAAGTCTAGGGAGTGCTCCAACGTCTACAAATCTTCACTCACATTGACATCATGGTAGGGCAAAACTTTACATACTTTCAGGAGGCTGTTCACAGGGGATTTCATTTCATAACTACACCACCATCATCTGCAAAATGGACTGTGTCATGCGTGTTTATCATTTATTGTTTTGTGCTAAGTGTTTTGTTGCATTTATATTGCATTTTTAATATTCATTTCTGTTGTTTACTACTGTAAATATACACACAACTTTAGTACAATAAGTTACATTTTCTAAAAAGTAACTGTTCACTAAAGAACTGCCAAACTATGCACTTTGTCTTGTGGAGGCCACGTATTTTTGTTTCGGTAGCCAACCTCACACTCTTGATTTGCTTGCGTAGTGATGAATTTATGTCGCATTTCTCAAAAGACTACTCAAACCTTAAAATATACAGTAATCATGTGCCCAAAACATAGTTGCCTATTTTTGCAGTTGCAGTGGTCCTGCATCCCTCATCCATGCAAATTACTTTATACTATTTGTTGAAAACTATATTTATATTTCAGACTTTTGCTCAAGAAGTAAAAAAAAAAAAAGAAAAACAAATACTTATTTGTTTGCAGATATCTTAAACAATGATCAATGGTCCTGGGGACCCATAGTGGTTGTAAGATTTCAATCCAGCTAATGGCCACTGGTTACTGATTCTATTAAATTAGATAATTTCTGATACTTCAGACAGAAGGAAGAATTTAGGGTGACTGGGGACCCCACTTCAGTGTTTTTGGTCATGTACAGCATTTATTCCTTGATTTCAGTTCATTCATTTGTTATACAGTAATTCTGAGCCCCTCATTATTATAGTTTTCTTTTTTCAAAGCCTTCTGATTATTAAACATAAAATTCAAGTAACAAAGTAGCCCACAGTGGAGTAGATAACATAAAATGCTGCAATTTGCATCCGTGTATGCTCCTAATAGAATGTCTCCTGGGATAAACCATGGCGGCATTGTAAGCCATTGGCCAAGGCTTTGTACCGCAAACCGCAAGGCTGCTGCTTCAATGCTTGTCTATGCCTCACTGTTTAACCCTCAACAAAGTCATATATATTCTGCTCATCCAATTCACCTTGGGCAAATAAATAAAAGAAAATAAAGGTGGAGAATTGGGTGAAACTAGAACACATAACATTAGTTAATTCTTTTTATTTATTTTTTTTGTAAAATTAAGACACACCAAATCAGGAGTAAATCATCTAACTAAATGATGCATTCTACGAACAGCCAGGAGCAAAAAAAAAAGCTGTTTTGAAGTGAATATTCAAGATATGTTTTTTGGCCCCATAGTGATGTTTTTCAGTCAGTGGTGAACTTCCAGCCATTACCCTCAAAGACAGAGCAATGTACTTTTAAACTGCTGCAACTGGGATGGGGAGGGCCTTCCTCTTGAAGATGTTCCCTCTCGATGCAACCCTGGCAGGTATAATTAACTTCTAATTATAAATTTGATGTTAGGAAATTCCATTATCCACTGTCGGTCCCCATTGTGAGGAATATAAAAAACAGTTTATGCTTAACCAATAAGGCTTTTTTTCATGTAAAATTTTAAAAATGCTAGATTACAGTAGTACAGATAACATGCTAAATTTAACAAATCAAAGTAAAATTCAACCCCCTCCAGAGAGAAAGAGAGAGGAGCCAGCAACCGAAGCTACTCTATAAAAGGAGCAAGAAAAGGAGGGTATCCTTTTACCTGAAATGGAAGCTTACTCTAAAATGTTATTGATTAGATCCTGCCATATTTTAAAAAAAAGTTTTGAACAGACCTTCTAAGTGCATATTGGATTCTTTCCAATTTCAAGTAGTATAGAACATCAGTTTCTCTCTGACTTAAGAGTGGCGGGGTGGGATTCTTCCAGTTGAGCAAGAAAAGTCTATGTGCTAGTTGTGTACTGAAGGCAATTACAGTTGGTTTGTCCTTCTCCACTTTAAGGGAATCTGGGAGTCCACCTAAACAGCTGTTAATGGGCTAGGAGTGATTGTGACACCAAGGCTGTCTGATACAGATGCAAAGATTTTTGTCCAAAATGGTGTTAATTTGGTGTATTTTGAGTATATGTAGCCCAGTGAGGCTGGAGCTTAATTGTAATGTTCACAGGTTGAATCTTGCCCGAGAAACATTTTGGATAATTTCAAATGTGATAAATGCTCTCGATAAAAGATTTTAAGTTGAATGAATAAATACTTTGCACATATGGAGCCCAAGTGTATTCTTCCACTCCTCTTCTGAAATATTAAGTGACAGATCCTTTCCAAAATGTACTTTGGGGTCTTTGAAAGGAAGAGACTTTAAAATATTTTTATAAATTGTAGAGACGCTATCCGAGTCTTCAAGACTGATTAATAATTCTTCTGTAATAGAACAAGGTGGATGGTGAGGAAAATTGGGGAGGTTCTGTTTAGCAAATTTTCTAGATTGAAAGTAATGGAGGAATTCTGTTGATGAGAAGTTGTAATTGTTCGTGGATACAAAGACATTATCTGTGTACAAGTCTCTAAGTGTTCTAATACCTAATATTTTCCAGACATTGAATAGTGCATATGTTTGAGAGGGTGGAAAAGGGTGTTTGTTATGTAGAGAGGCAAAAGATAAAAGGTTCTCTGCCTTAGAGTGCTTCCTACATTGGCTCCATATTCTGAGAGAATGAAAGGGTAATTGGATTATTGTTGTAATGAAGGCAATTTATATTAACTGGGGGCTCAGAGCAGGGAATATAAAGAAATACTGCAAGATTTTATTTCTGTTGCAGACAAGGCTTGTAAATATACACCAATTTGTGTCGATATCCAGGTTTAATACCATGTATATTTGCCGCCCAATAATAAAATTGAAATTTGGGTAGTTAATTGCCCCGTTCTGCTTTAGGTCGTTGCAGAGTTGCCCTTTGGATGGAAGGATGTTTTATTCCAAATAAATTAAGTTATGATTAATATTTGTTAAAAAAATATTTGTTAATGTATATGGGGATATTTTGCTATAGGAAGAGCAACTTGGGAAGGAAGGTCATCTTAATGTTGAGATGTAAGGTGGAGGGTAGACTATCTAGTCATGTCTTGTTTGATTTTTTTCCATACAGACAGCTAAATTTTACAGATAAAGAGCTTTATATTTACTTGTAATATCTACCCTTAGATATTTAAACTGATCTCCTAAGATAAATGGGAAACTGTCCAGTCCAATATTACGTGCTAGACAATTCACTGGAAAAAGCATGCTTTTATTCAAATTTATTTTAAGTCCAGAAATATTTTGAAAAATTTGCTATTGCTTTTAGGACTGCTGGCACAGAATTTTTTGGGTCCGATATATACAGTACCATATCATTTGCATATAGTGATATTTTCTGTTCAAGTTCTTATCTGAGAATCCCATTTATCTCTGGTGCTTTTCGAAAGTATACAGCCACGGTTTAATGGTGATTGCAAAGAGCAAAGGTGATAAGGGGCATTCTTATCAAGTACCACAAAATAATGTTGTTACTACAAACCGAGGCTTCTGACTAATATAAAGTAGTTTGATCTATGCACATATGTTTTAGCCAAACCCAAATTTGTGCAATGTGGGGAATAGATAGTTCCATTCAACCATATAAAATGCTTTTTCTTCAAAAGATAATAGGATGTCTGTGATAAATATAATGGGTGAATGTATTATACTGTACAAGTATTAAACAAACATCAAAGGTTAGAAATTAAGTGTCTGCTTTTAATAAATCCTGTTTGATCTTGTGATATTACAGCAGGAAGTACTTTCTCAGTCCTTCTGGCTGGAACTTTGAAGAGTATCTTAACATTGTTATTCAGAAGAGAAACTGGTCTGTATGATGCACATAGTAGTAGGTACTTGTTCTTCTTAGGAAAGACTAGGGGGCTTCTCTCTTTCTCTCCACAAGAAATGTGTCTGACATAACCATGCAGGACTTTTCCAAATCTCTTTGCATAAGCTCTTGTCTCACGGGGCTTCCGGCCCTGGGCATAGTTACATCGCTTGGCACGAAGACTCGTCTCGCGGGACGTGAAAGTGTCTCTGAGACAATCACATCTCGTCTCCTTCCAAGATTTTCTTTTATAATAGAGAGATGGTAATTAATGCTTGACGAAGGGTTTAAGGTAGAATTGTTTGCCTTTAGCTTCAATAAATGTTGCTAATAATAGTGGAGCTAACTTATTTGAGATTTGTTTTATAAAATGTCACTGGGTAGCGATCAGGGCCAGCTGCTTTCCCACTTTGAAGTAAGTTGATAGCATCCAATAATTCTGAAAGTGTCAGATGTTTATCCAGTTCCTTAGCACTAAGAGTATCTAGCTGTGGTATATCTAATGAATCAATAAACTCATTAGATTGTGTCTTATTTTCTTTAAACTGAGTAGAATTTAAGGACTTATAGCACTTTCTAATTATGTACGTTAAAATTTTATAGTCAATAATTTTATCTCCGTCTCTGTTGTTAATTGCTGTTATTGTATTACAGACTTCCTGCTTGTGGATTTGTTCAGCTTAGATTTTATTGGCCTTTTCTCCGTGTTCATAATAATGATGTTGTGATTTAAAGATAAGCTGTTCTGTTTCTTTAATAGTCAAGAGGTTAAATTGTGATTGCAAAACCTATCCTTGTCTATAGAGTGCCTCGTTTCGAGACCTGGCGTATTCTGTAGATCTTTTCTGGTAATTTCACTGACTAACTCAGATGCCTTCTAGATTTACAGTTTATTTTTGTGAGAAAGATATGAATTAATATGTCCTCTTACAAATGCCTTCAGAGTTTCCCAGAGTATACATGCTGAGCCCTCTGAGGATGCATTTGTCTCAATAAATTCTGTACAGTTCTCATCAGCTAATGACAGGGTGTTAAGGTGCCAGCTACAAGATGAGTGTGAAGGAAGCAGTAATTTAAGCTTCATGATCAGAGGGGCATGGTCAGAGATAACAATAGTGTCATACTTACAAGATTTGATAGTGTGCAAAAAAATATTGTCTATGAGGAAATAATCAATTCTTGAGTAACAATAATGTAGATGTGAGAAGAAGGAGTATGCTCTTAGGTTAGGGTTTAAGAACCTCCATGGGTCAAATAAGTTATGATCCGTTACAAACTGTGTAATTATCTTTGCAGTATTAGATGTTATTGCCGTTGTATCTAAGGATCTACCTGGGTCTGGATTTAAAACACAAGTCTCTGGGTGCATAGCTTTATTGTTATTTTTCCATTTATTCATTCTTGATATCAACATTCTCCATGTTATGGTTAGTTGGGGGGTTCTAGTGTCATATTGTTAAATTTATAAACACAGGTGATATCCTCTGTCTGTATTTTGATTTTTTTGGCTTTGTCTTATGTTATTTATCCATTTTCCACACTATGGACCTCATTTTAGCCCTAAGTTTACATTATGTCTGTTTGTCTGTTAATCACACAAAAATGGTTAAAGCAGTTTCCATGACGCTTGGCATGTGGTTGCTGTATATATGCTGTTACGGTGGTTATTTAACCATAGTGCATTGTTTTTTTTATTAGATTTAAGAGTGACTCAGTTTATATAAAGTATAATGGCACTATAATTATAGCTGCTCATTTAAACTTCTGGCCCAGAGGAAGGGGAAAGGTTCATAATATACCTCAACTGTTCATACAATCTTATAGTACTTGAACTTCCTTTAAACACACCAAAACCATGGACAAACATCATTTGTAAGGTACTCTTATGCACCTTAATGCTATACTTGCTACCCCTTTTGCTGTACTATACAGTGTCCACTGTTCTGTTTTTCACATAGTTCTTCATACAGTGCATTGCTTTGTTATATTATACTCTTTTCATATTTTTATTAAATAATGGGCTTATGTATTATGTATGTGTGTAAATATCCATCCATCCATTGTCCAACCCACTATATCCTAACTACAGGGTCACAGGGGACTGCTGGAGCCAATCCCAGCCAACACAGGGCGCAAAGCAGAAAACAAACCCTGGGCAGGGCGCCAGCCCACCGCAGGGAGCACACACATACACACGCACAGTTTTGAATCGCCAATGCACCTAACCTGCATGTCTTTGGACTGTGGGAGAAAACCCACTCAAACATGGGAGGAACATGCAAACTCCACGCAGGGAGGACCCAGGAAGTGACTCCAGGTCTGCTAACTGCAAGGCAGCAGCACTAACACTGCGCCACTGTGCCGCCATGTCCATATACAGTATATCAGTATATGTATATATATATATATATATATATATATATATATATATATATATATATATATGTGTGTGTATATGTATGTGTATATAAATGTATGCATGTATATATATATATATATATATATATATATATATATATATATATATATATATATATATACAGTTAGGTCCATAAATATTTGGACAGAGACAACTTTTTTCTAATTTTGGTTCTGTACATTACCACAATGAATTTTAAATGAAACAACTCAGATGCAGTTGAAGTGCAGACTTTCAGCTTTAATTGGCCATTCAAGAATTTTCCACTTCTTTGCTTTAATAAACTCCTGGATTGCTTTGGCTGTATGTTTTGGGTCATTGTCCATCTGTATCATGAAACACCGCCCAATCAATTTGACTGCATTTAGCTGGATTTGAGCAGACAGTATGTCTCTGAACACCTCACAATTAATTCGGCTGCTTCTATCCTGTGTCACATCATCAATAAACACTAGTGTCCCAGTGCCACTGGCAGCCATCACACTGCCTCCACCATGTTTTTCAGATGATGTGGTATGCTTTGGATAATGAGCTCTTCCACGCCTTCTCCATACATTTTTCTTGCCATCATTCTGGTAGAGGTTGATCTTGGTTTCATCTGTCCAAAGAATGTTTTTCCAGAGCTGTGCTGGCTTTTTTAGATGTTCTTTAGCAAAGTCCAATCTAGCCTTTCTATTCTTGAGGCTCATGAGTGGCTTGCACCTTGCAGTGCACCCTCTGTATTTACTTTCATGCAGTCTTTGCTTTATGGAAGATTTAGATATCGATACGCCTACCCCTGGAGAGTGTTGTTCACTTGGTTGGCTGTTGTGAAGGGGTTTCTCTTCACCATGGAAATGATTCTGCGATCATCCACCACTGTTGTCTTCTGTGGACGTCCAGGTCTTTTTGCGTTGCTGAGTTCACCAGTGCTTGCTTTCTTTCTCAGGATGTACCAAACTGTAGATTTTGCCACTCATAATATTGTAGCAATTTCTCAGATGGGTTTTTTCTGTTTTCGCAGCTTAAGGATGGCTTCTTTCACCTGCATGGAGAGCTCCTTTGACCGCATGTTGTCTGTTCACAGCAGATTCTTCCACATGCAAGCACCACACCTCAAATCAACTCCAGGCCTTTTATCTGCTTAATTGATAATGACATAACGACGGACTTGCCCACACCTGCCCATGAAATAGCCTTTGAGTCAATTGTCCAATTACTTTTGAGCCCCTGAAATGAAGGCATTGTGTTAAAAAATGCTTTAGTGGCCTCACATTTGTATGCAACATTTTGTTCAACCCACGGAATTAAAGCTGAAAGTCTGCACTTCAACTACATCTGAGTTGTTTCATTTAAAATCCATTGTGGTAATTTACAGAACCAAAATTAGAAAAAAGTTGTCACTGTCCAAATATTTATGGACCTAATGGTATATGTGTGTGTATATACATACACACACACAAGCATATCCATTAATTTCTTCTGCAGTACTTTCATCAAGCTATGCCATAAAGTTTGCTATATGGTTTATGGTTTATGGACTCTGAAAAAAGACTTTTGATAAAGATAAAATGATAAAACATGGGACAATTAAAAGATTTGGAGGACCTGAAGGTTTAGAGGATTGATAAAAAAATACTTCATTCAAGGCAGACATTGTAGATAAGAATAGAGGGAAATGGCCTCTGGAGGTTTATGCACTTCTGTATTGCCTTTTAATTCCTCATACACAGGATTTTGAAAAAGGGAGGCAGGTGGGAAAAGTATTAGGCAAAACTGTAGAAGTTGTGAAGGGTTGTAATTAGTCAATCAATGCTGATGCATAGCTCAACAGCTTATTAATTGATGCTGAACAGATTATAAATCATTTTGAGGGATCTTAGTAAAAAAATAAACATTCTCTACCCTACTTAGCCCAATCAAGGGTAATGGGGGAGGCTATTATTCCTTGTAGCACTGGGTGTAAGGCAGGAATCAATCCCCGTTAAGGCATCGGTACATTACAGGTCCTATTCACACACACACACTTACATTCTCACTCACAAAAGGCCTAACATGTATATCTTTGTGTGAAAGAAAAACCAGCATGCTTAGAAAATTAACACATACATAGGAAGAGTGTGCAAACTTTGCATAGGCACAGAGTGGGTGTGGGATTCAAATCAGGATGCTGGGTGTGTGAAGCAGCAGTGTTTACCACTTTGTTAGTTTGTCTCCCTGTGTTACAGCCAGGACTTGTGTATATTTTGTGTTTTATTGTGGGTTTTGTAATTGTTTTAATTGTTATTTTCCCCTTATTCACTATCTTTTTCACTCATCCCTTTACCCTCTGTAAAGTGTGGTAAGTATACTTGGGCAAGAATGGCTGCCTTCTCATCATCCAGGTGTATGCTAAACATTGGCAGTGACTGAAGTAGCTCTCCACTGTCTATGTAAAGTACTTTAAGCAGGTTAGAAACGTGCTATGTACAGTAGGGTGGAGTGGTGGCACTGAGGCTAGGGATCTGCACTGGCAATCAGAAGGTTGCCAGATCGAATCCCGTAAATGCCAAAAGGGACTCTGCTCTGTTGGGCCCTTAAGCAAGGCCCTTAACCTGTAATTGCTGAGCGCTTTGAGTAGTGAGAAAAGCGCTATATAAATGCAAAGAATTATTATTAAATGTAGTTAATTCATATTTTTAAGTATTTTTTTCTGTTTGTTTATTGTTTAATATTTATTTATTCTTTAAATGTTTGTCCATTCCTTGCACATTCCTCGCACTTTGTTTGTAGAATTCAAGAAGTCAGTGCCACCCTGATATTGTTGTTTCTGGGTCCACATTCTGTCTTTATATTCAGGTTGGAGATCAGGACCCAGCAGTGGATCATTGTTTTATGTAGGAGTTTCAAGAGTATTGCTTGTCCTTGGTTTATTTTCTGGTTTTTGGATTCTTTTGCTCAGTTTATTAGATCTCTGCCTTTGGATTTTATATTGGGACTCGCTTACTTTGGGTTGCTTTTATAAGCTGTCAGGGATGCCAGGGGCAACGACCCGGCCGGGACGCCGTGAGGGACCGGAAGAGGGTCAAAGCCCACCCTGGATCACGTGGGGGCCGCCTTCCTGGTTGCTCTGCCTTAGGGACCTGTTACCCCAGCACTTCCGCCACACCAGGAAGTGCTGGGGTGAAGATTTAGGACGGCACCTGGAAAGCTGCCGGGAGGACAGCCAGCACTTCCGCCACGTTGGGGCGTGACCAAGTGAGGAATGCCGGGAACACCTGGTGCTCATCCGGGGACTGCATAAAAGGGGCCGTCTCCATTCATTCAGCGCTGGAGTCGGGTGGAAGAAGGACAAGGCAAGAAAGGAGAGTGGAGGCAGCCCGAGAAGAAGGCATTTGTGGCCAGGACTGTGATTGTTGGGGTAATTGTGCACTAAATGGACTGGGTCTGAGTGACCGTATTATTGTAAATAGTTTGTAAATAATACGTGTGGTGGTGATTAAGAACATGTCCGCCTGTCTGTGTCCGGGTTGGCTCCACAAAGCACACCCTTTTACATTTTTGTGTTCATAAACCCTCAATTTATAAAATCTCTGTTTAGAGTTTTACATTTTTCTCTTCCACGCAAGAAATTTTGGGACTTAGATTATATTTTGAATTTTTAAAAGCAATTCTCCATTTTGGGCCTGAGCAGGTCAAGGCATTCAGACAGTGTGGTGTGAAGCTACATCAAGACAGTCCAGTCAGGGTACTGGAATGCTTTGGTGAAGTATACGGGAGGCCTGACGTATCATTATAACCATGTCCATATCTCCTATTTACATGATCCTAAAAACAAAAAAGAAAATGAGAAGAAAGAGATAACAAACAGAAAGAATAAACAAGTAAAGAAGTTCTGCTACCTTGTTTACATAATGACAGAGGACAGTCAATGCCTCAGAGAAATTAAAAAAAAAGATTAACAATGCAATAATGGCACTTTGAAGAAAGAAAGATGCAAAGAGTTGTATATGTAGAAATTGCACATCAAGAGGAAGCAGAAATTAGAATGTTCTATAGATAATAGTATATAGAGCCTGGGGTGACACCTAGGTTATCTGTTTCCCCCTCCCAGGAATAAAGGTGATGGATCTGAGATCAATGGTGACCTTAGGACCCTTAAGGTTCAGCCCACAGTTTCAAACCTTTGCTTCTAGCACCTGGAGGGGACATTCTAACGGGTTTGGTTAATTGTTTTAGGTCTGATGTCCCTATCGTTCTTTAGTCCATAACCCTACATGACTCTTCAGTTAAACCCTAAAATTGACAATACACCCACCTGAAACTCTGAGACCAAAAAAAAAAAAAGAATCCATGCCAAATTAAAGTAGCAAGGCTTATATCTTATTCATTCAGGACTGACCCATCTATATAGGTAACTAGGTGATTACCTCACTTGGCATTTGAGCAAAAGAGACCAAATGTGTTACATTAAACCATCATACAGTACACTTTTGGTACCATGATCTGACTTTTGTTTTAAGTTTTTTTTTTTTTGACAACTATTTCTTGCTCTTTAGCAATATGTTAAGCATACTTTTGAGGGTTTTAGAAAACAAATAATCTAGTGATTAAATTTATTTCTGGTTTCTATGCATTTTTAACTATGTTGAAAATTAATTGTGCTCTCTAGCAACTTCATTTGTCTGTCTTGTGGGGTGGGGGGGCACAGTTTTAAGACATTTTGTTTCTTGGATGCTATGCCATAATTGTTAAATAGGTCAACTGGAAGTGTGCAATTTATGACATCATTACAACAAAGTTTGTGTAAGCAGAACAGGTAATCCACCCGAAGCTAAGCAAGTTTGAATTCGACCAGCACTTGGATGAAAGACCATCTTGGAAAAGCTTTGTTTGCTGTTGGAGGAGGTCTTGGTGAGGCCATCAAGGGGTGCTTAGCCTGAGATCTGTGTGTGAATTCTACTGCTTCAGGGCAGTGATGAGAATACTGTGCTTAATAAATTGGTGGCATCCTTTTGGATGAGACATGAAATTGAAGTCCTGATCTCCTGTAGTCATACGATCCCTGGGCATCTTTCCTGATGTCCTGGCTAAATTGCCCACCATGGCTTGGTCATTCTGACCTCTTAATCATCCCCTGTCCCTTATCGGCTAACTATGCATCTCACCCCTTCACCACCTAAAAGCTAATGTGTGGTGAACATACTGGCTCAGAAGTGACTACTGCCACATCATCCAGGTGGATGCTGCACTTTGGTGGTGGAGGAAGTGGTTCCTCACAGTCTATATAAAACTCTTTTTAAATAGTTTAGAAAAATGCTATGTAAATACAATTACCTAATGAGTTAAGTATGTGGATTCCACCTTTTTACTTTGTATTGTCATTGTTTGCTTGAATGAAAAGATTTTTTTGTCTCTGACTACGATTTCCATGTTATGTTTCAGCATTAGTTTGTGGACTATTTTTGTGTTTGACTCTTTAGCTCTGTTTATTAGACTACAATTTCTGATTCTCATTACAGGCTTTTGTTTTTAGATACTTAATTCTTCCCTACTACTAAGTTCTGTCTCCTGATTCTAATTTCATTGAACAGATGCTGTCCCCTGGACAGTCGGCACATTAAGATCTTGAAGGCAGACCACATTATCCTTCAATGCTCTCCTAATTTTGATCAAATGACAGATAGATGTGCCAGTCATACCTTGAGTCGCCCACTCCTGATTCTATGACATTAGCATCTGTTCTGGTCAGTGGGGTGAGAGACTGTCATTTGACAGCAATGTTCAGTGTCGTAAACCAACCAAAACTGTTAATGACCTCAAAAGAGCAGGTACCCCAAAAACACAGGGGCTCATTCCTCTAATACATCATCCCCGGCTCAGCAAAGGTGATACAACGCCATGTTCAACTTACTGATTCCATTAATAACTTGGCTTTGTTGAAAGCAGCAGTGGACATAGCTGACTCTCCTTCCAAGGATAACAATAATTGCAGCATCTCTTTCAAAGCACAGAGTGGCAAGGAGAGGAAGTTTGTAATTATCCCAACAACACAAGACATGCCTAATGGACTGCTACAATTATGATAGAGCATGAAATGATCAAGAAAATTTAAATAGACCATACAGTTAAGACATTTTCAGCCTTGAAAGTCCTGCACACACACTCCTGAATGATAACACTGATGTGTAATGCTTTTTTAGTAATGTGCACAGATTGTTTTTCCTGTACATTTCCAGTTATTCTTTGCATTTTGCAAATTGTAGGGCTCAAACAGGCCACCATGTGTGCACATCATATTGCCTACTTAACTTATTTTGAAAGTAGAAGTGACATTGGAGTGCAATATTTATTACGTGTGTAAGGGCAGATACTAGAGCGCATACATCTTTTATGTTTCACTGCATTTTGGAAGGTGATGTTGCCTAGAATGACAGAGTGGCATGCACTGGCACAAAGCAAATTACAATAAAAGAAGACAACATTTTTCTAATAAATAAAACTCAAAATTTGTGTGTGCACATATACTGTATGTCTGGTATACAAAACGCACCGTTGGACCAATCTCTTCCAAAATTTGCGCAGTCCCTCTTTTGATCAGGGGAAGATCATAGACTATGTCCCAACCCATATTTTTCACCAGATATATCAATATTTTGGGGGTAAAAACTGTAGCTACGCTAATTTTCATTGACTATGCTACACTAGGAAGAGAGTTTATGCAAATGAAAGGTGCAAGAAAATGTTTGAAATGCCACATGAACAGCACCATTGATTTATGGATGGACAGGTGAAGATGGGGAGGTGTCCTGGACTAGGAAAAAGGACTGCATCAAATTTAGTATGGAAAGTGAGGCGTTAAATGAAAGGAGAGAGGTCGGTACAGTTCAAGAAAAATTGAAAGTAAGGTAACATGGTTACTGCCGACTGCCAGTGCATGAAGTGTTGTCTAACAAATGTCACCGGTCTGCTTTCCACTTTTACTATTATGAGAAACACGCAGCAATATGTCTGATTAAGTGGTCTTGTCTTTCAGACACCCCCCAGTCCCGTTCATAAGCTGTTGGAAACTTCAAGGATACCACACCACCCTCTTGCTTCTGCCACTTGCTGACTTTCAAAACTGCAAGAAGAACCCTCGCCCTCTCGTATAGCATTTGCAACTCCACCCCGCCACTGAGATGTTCGGAACTCCAGTGGTGACCCCTCACGCTTATAACCTGCTATCACCTCCTCTGGTCCACAAACAATAAAAAAAAATGGTTCACTACACAGAAAGGTTGAAAACCACTGAAGCAGCTAATTAATAGGCCACTTGTCTTCCAGCCAGCAATGACAAAAAAATACAGTTTTAAAACATGCAGAAATATTTTCTTTCTTACGTTAACCCATCTTACAAATATCCGCAGGGAATGTAAGGAACTTCAGCAATTGTAATGTAAAATACAATACTCTAAATTACCTCCTATATATATAACATTTATAACAGAGTTAAAATGTAGGTAATAATTTAAAAAAAGAACTTGAAATCCAGTAGTGCTGGCAGAGATTTTTCCTTTCTCTTCTGTCTTGAAAATTGAGTTCCTGACATAATTAATCTTCCAGCCATTAAATGCATTGTTTCTGGCCAACTCTGTTAAACTCTTTTTTTTCAAGCTTTTATTCTTCATTGGGGATTATGTTCTGAGGAAATCCTGTAATCATCTTCAATACTTCACTTTTTTCTTATCCTTTATATAACATATAAAGAACATAAAATCCATTTCCATTTAAAAATTACCCTTTTTAATCACATTGCTTAGTTTCTAAATTTCAGTTATGCTTATGCAAAGAGCTCAAGCTTACTATTTAAATACTTTAAAAAGTATACATATATTTTAGAGCAGAAAGCTTTGGTTATGAAACATCTTGATTCATAAGTTCAATTACAAAACAGGTCACAGAAGAGAGGCTTACCCGTGTGGTTTGGCATACTCTGTCCAGACAAACCACTAGAGCATTTCAGATCAACATTCTAGCTTGATTTCTACATTTTATGATACAATTGTCAAAAGTTCATGTATTGACCTTTTTGTTTCTTAGGCTTTGAGTATCACCAGTTCATCATTGAGATCTTAAGCCAATTCTTTGCTAGTGGGCATGTTGTCTTGACAATAGAACAAGAAAGTTAACTAATCAAATGAAGTTGTGAGGATGAAGAGTAAAATGGACTTTAGTCTGTGCCTGGATCACAGGATTGCAGGTCCCAAATAGCTGTACATAATTATTTAAATCTCCACAAAATCAAAAAAAATTAAAAGAAAGTAGCTGGACATATGGATCTAAGTAAACTCGAAAAAGGCAGAAGATCATGTACAGAAATGAGGTGGACAAACCCAAAACATTAGAAGAATTGTGACTTGACAGAAAAACTAAAGCCTCTAGCCACATGTTCCATTTTTTGATCCCTTCTCCCTTTAATCACGTGACTACTGTGCAATTACTGATACAAAGTAACAGGAATAGAGCAATAGGGCAAGTAAAAGGAGTAGATGAAGCAGATGCAGAAACCTGCTCCAGAGTGTTCTTGACCTCAGACTGGGGCGACGGTTCATCTTTCAGCAGGACAACGACCCTAAGCACACAGCCAAGATATCAAAGGAGTGGCTTCAGGACAACTCTGTGAATGTCTTTGAGTGGCCCAGCCAGAGCCCAGACTTGAATCCGATTGAACATCTCTGGAGAGATCTTAAAATGGCTGTGCACTGACGCTTCCCATCCAACCTGATGGAGCTTGAGAGGTGCTGCAAAGAGGAAAGGGTGAAACTGGCCAAGAATAGGTGTACCAAGCTTGTGGCATCATATTCAAAAAGACTTGAGGCTGTAATTGCTGCCAAAGGTGCATCGACAAAGTATTGAGCAAAGGCTGTGAATACTTATGTACATGTGATTTCTCGGTTTTTTTATTTTTAATAAATTTGCAAAAACCTCAAACTTTTTTCACGTTGTCATTATGGGGTGTTGTGTGTAGAATTCTGAGGAAAAAAATGAATTTAATCCATTTTGGAATAAGGCTGTAACATAACAAAATGTGGAAAAAGTGATGCTTTTGTTGTGAATACTTTCCGGATGCACTGCATGTAATCTTTATTGACCATTTAAATGTTTAGACAAGCCCTCATTTCAGACTGGTTGTTACAAAGTTAACAAGTAATGTAGCAGACAGTAGTATTTTACATGTCTTCAAAAATCGTCTTAACATTTTTAGCTGTGTTTGTATATAATATGAAAAGCATCTACCGTGATAGCCTGTCTGCCTGTCTGTCCATATGAAACAACTTAGTTTACAGTGGAAAGATATTTTTGAAAAATATGGTACATTTATTCTTCAAGAAAATTTGTCAGGATGGTTTAATATTCATTGAGATATATTTAATTCTCAATTCTGAAGTTAATCTACCGGAGACAATCTGTAAACTATTCTATTGTAAAAGAGAGAATCACTCTATGCGACTTCAACTACAAATTACTGTTGCAATTTTGTCTTGATAGAGGTTTTCTGAACTTATACATTTACTAATATTTTTTCTTTTGCTCATTCGACAACTGCTGCTGATGGCAAACCCTGAAACACCAGCAGCCATATTTGCTAAAGAAGTACACCTCGATACAAGACACGAGATGTGATGTCAAATAAGGAAGGTATGAAATTAGATATGCATTTATTTATTCAGCTCATGATATTGTTCATTGTTCATCACCATACAAGGTAAGTACTGTTTCTTACTGTACCAGAATGCAGAAGTTGGTCTATGTATATTCTAACAGTCTGGCTTCTGCCTTCGCACCATCCTACACTCGTTTTGATGGCTGAGCAATATCTTGAGTGAACATCAGTCATAGCAGCTCACTTCTTCTCCTCTTCAATGAAACTGAAGTAGTTAATTGGCATGAAAAAATTAAAACTTACGTAGAAACGCATGAAAGATGGCTCGATAACACTTTATGCCGCAGTGACATAAAAGGGAACTCGACATTTCCGTAACTCTAAAAACAACCTCATGGCTGCATTATTTAAAGATTATGATAATTCGGTATTTCTGCGGTACTGCAAATTATGACCAAAGCACTATAATAAAAAGCATCTGTCATTTTTAGCCTACAGTTTTAGCTTGAGACTTGAGCATAGATTTTAATCTCTATTTAGTTTTTCTTTCAAGTACTTCTACATGCAGTACTTCTAAAATGTCATATTCACGAAATTTAAACTACAATTAGCCATAGACCTTTCACATCCAACAACAATTAACAATAGCTCATGAGACTCTTTATCACTTGAGTTGGAATCTGCTGTCTATGAAAGCAATTTCAGCTGCATGATATCCTAAAATGGTATTAAAACATTTTATTTACACTTCTAGCACATGTAATCACATTTCATTGTCGTTATTTTTGAAAATGACTTGCTAATACAGAACTATGGAATAGTCAAAACTGTGTTTAGAAACTCTTTAATGAAGTAACTAGAAAATTTAAAAATGCTCCTGCTTTGAAAGCAGTTAACCAAGTTATCTAACTTAGCAGAATTTTACTCCATGTGGACGTTTTATCACTTATACAATACAATACAGTTTATTTTTGTATAGCCCAAAATCACACAGGAAGTGCCGCAATGGGCTTTAACAGGCCCTGCCTTTTGACAGCCCCCCAGCCTTGACTCTCTGAGAAGACAAGGAAAAACTCCCAATAAAAACCTTGTAGGGAAAAATGGAAGAAACCTCGGGAAAGGCAGTTTAAAGAGAGACCCCTTTCCAGGTAGGTTGGGCGTGCAGTGGGTGTCAAAAGTAGGGGTCAATACAAAACAATATACATCCATCCATCCATCCATTTTCTAACCCGCTGAATCCGAATAGGGTCACGGGGGTCTGCTGGAGCCAATCCCAGCCAACACAGGGCACAAGGCAGGAACCAATCCTGGGCAGGGTGCCAACCCACCGCAGAAACAATATACAGAACAGAACAATTCCTTAAGACAGCATAATAATAAAAAATTTAGAAGTACGGTTTAACAGTAGATGATATGACATAATTAGGTTTGATATTTTTAGAGTCCTGGAGACCTCATCCATCTAGCTGCCTCCCATTTGGCCATGCCACGGCTGAAACGTTGCTCGATGAAAGGACCCCTCTTTCCCATGATTCCTGTGATCCTCCATCAGGGATGACTTTACCATAGGCAGGCAAACAACTTGGCAGGTGGGCCGTGGCACCAATTGCCACATTTGGGTACCGAGAAAAAAAACAGAATAGGTGAGGGTTAATATTCAAATATAATTATCATGTTACTTATGTTTTAGTGCTAATGACTAACATCACAGATGCAGTCTGTACAGTTAATCAGCAGCTCTAGTCAGGATATGCTAAACTGAAGTAGTGAGTCTTCAGCCGGGATTTAAAGGCTGAGACCGAAGGGGCATCTCTTATGGAAGCAGGAAGACCATTCCACAGTTTAGGGGCCCTGTAACTAAAAGCTCGACCTCCCACTGTTATTTTATTAATCCTTGGAATCCTAAGCAGACCGGCATCTTGAGATCTTAATGTGCGCTCAGGTTTGTAAGTCATGATAAGTTCAGACAAGTAAGCCGGACCTTGGCCATTTAATGCTTTATATGTTAAAAGGAGGATTTTGAAATCTGCCCTGAACTTAACTGGGAGCCAGTGTAAGGATTTAAGAACAGGAGTTATGTGTTCATATTTTCTTGTTCTTGTAATAATTCTTGCAGCGGCATTTTGGATTAACTGGAGGCTGTATAGAGAACAGTTTGAACAGCCAGTGAACACCGCATTGCAGTAGTCAATCCTACTAGAGATAAATGCATGAATTAATTTCTCACAATCCTGTTTATTTAGAAAGCACCTTAATTTCCTAACATTTTTAAGATGGAAAAACATGTTTTGGACGACTTTGTAATATGCGCTTTAAATGACATGCTAGAGTCAAAGATAACTCCTAGATTGCGGGCTGATTCAGTAAAATTAATTGGGATTCCAACTGAGTTAAATGACGACAAAATATTGCTGTGATCAGCGTCATTCCCTCCAACAATTAACATCTCTGTTTTATCTGTATTTAAAGACAAGTAGTTCTCATTCATCCATTCCTTTAATTCACTAACACAACTAATTAAAGACAACATCGGAGAAACTTCATTTGATTTAAATGAAAGGTATAACTGGGTGTCATCTGCATATACTGTACTTATATTGAAATGGTTAAGGAAATGGGTTTAACAAACTATGCTGGTAAAAGAGAATCTGTTTTTTTTTAAATATGCCATTTGTTCTTATATGTAGAAGTCATAATATGGCTCTAATCAGGAGGGAAAATGACTTTACTGAAGAACAGAAACCACTAATGGACTGAGAACAGGATGAAGAGCTCATAAAGCTGAAAGAGTTTCACACATCAGTTTTGTAGGCAGGGTTTAGATGAGTTGGTGATTTTACAGTATATTTTCATGGCTTTGTTGTTGGGCAAAAATCAGATGAAAAAGTCAAATCTTTAGTAAAGGAAAGATGAGGACTGTGATGAGAATAAAATGGAATTGAAGTGCTATAGTAAAGGACTAAGTCCTTCCCTTTGTTCTGCTGGCTTATGTCATAGCACACATGATAAAAACGAGTGTCAAGTTCAACTTCATGTTTATTGTCACATCTGCAGAGTACAGGGAATTATTCATTTATATATCTGACCGATGACACTAAATGTATTACATAGATTAGACCAGGGGTCACCAACTCCGGTCCTGGAGGGCCACCATGGCTGCAGGTTTTCATTCTAACCCTTTTTTTAATGAGTGCCTTGTTTGTGCTGCTAATTAACTTCTTGTGAATTCATTTTAATTGAATTGCTTTTTAAAGATTTGCTCCCCTGAATTTCTTTATCGTTTCTCTGAGTTGTTTCATTTCTTTCCTTAAATGGCACCCAAACAGAAATGAAATGTGAAGTGAGTGAGCTAATAGAAGACCAACTAAGTGAGGGTGTCAAACTCCAACCAATTTCACTCTAACCAGCCGATTAATGAGGCGCCAATTCTTGCCGTTAATTAAACCCGTTCTTTAATTTTGTGGCTTGTTGCTGCTCTCGTGGTGCATTAGCAGACATTTCTGAAATTGTTGATTTTCTCTTTCTAAGAGCACTGGTGAAATGTTTTGGGGACCTGAGAAGATCAACATTCCTGAGACATTCATCTTTCTTTATTTCTGATATTGATAGATAGATAGATAGATAGATAGATAGATAGATAGATAGATAGATAGATAGATAGATAGATAGATAGATAGATAGATAGATAGATAGATAGATAGATAGATACTTTATTAATCCCAAGGGGAAATTCACATAATCCAGCAGCAGTATACTGATACAAAGAAACAATATTAAATTAAATAATAATAAAAATGAAAAGAATTAAAATACAATTAATGTTCGCATGTACTCCCCCGGGTGGAATTGAAGAGTCGCATTGTGTGGGGGAGGAACGATCTCCTCAGTCTGTCAGTGGAGCAGGATGGTGACACAAGTCTGTCACTGAAGCTACTACTCTGCCTGGAGATGATCCTGTTCAGTGGATGCAGTGGATTATTCATGATTGACAGGAGTTTGCTTAATGCCCGTCGCTCTGCTACAGATGTTAAACTGTCCAACTTTAATCCTACAATGGAGCCTGCCTTCTTAACAAGTTTGTCCAGGCGTGAGGCGTCTTTCATCTTTATGCTGCCACCCCAGCACACCACCGCGTAGAAGAGGGCATTCGCCACAACCGTCTGGTAGAACATCTGCAGCATCTTACTGCAGATGTTGAAGGATGCCAACCTTCAAGAAAGTATAGTCTGCTTTGACCTTTCTTACATAGAGCATCAGTATTGGCAGTCCAGTCCAATTTGTCATCCAGCTGCACTCCCAGATATTTAAAGGTCTGCACCCTCTGCACACAGTCACCTCTGATGATCACAGGGTCCATGAGGGCCTGGGCCTCCTAAAATCCACCACCAGCTCCTTGGTCTTGCTGGTGTTAAGGTGTAAGTGGTTTGAGTCGCACCATTTAACAAAGTCTTTGATTAACTTTCTGTACTCCTCCTCCTGCCCACTCCTGATGCAGCGCACAATAGCAATGTCATCAGCGAACTTTTGCACGTGACAGGACTCCGAGTCATATTGGAAGTCCGATGTATATAGATGTATACAGTCCCCTGCGGCACCCCTGTATTGCTGCACACAATGTCAGACCTGCAGTTCCCAAGACGCACATATTGAGGTCTGTCTGTAAGATAGTCCACAATCCATGCCACCAGGTGTGAGTCTACTCCCATCTCAGTCAGCTTATCCCTAAGGAGCAGAGGTTGGATGGTGTTGAAGGCGCTAGAGAAGTCCAAAAACATAATTCTTACAGCACCACTGCCTCTGTCCAGGTGGGAGAGGGATCGATTGTATGATGTATCGATTTCATGATGGGCACCATTTGTTTTGGCTCATTTTGTATCTCATTATTGTTTGGCTGCTAGTTACGGAAAAAGAAACAATTAAGGGGTATGAGTTTTCAAGAGCAAGTCAATTAAAAGTAGTTCAAGATAAGTTAATTAGCTGCAAAAACAGGTCACTCATTAAGAAAAGGGTTAGAATGAAAACCTGCAGCCACGGTGGCCCTCCAGGACCGGAGTTGGCGGCCCCTGGATTAGACAACAAACAGAATTTACTTTACCACATTTTAGAGTCAAACATGCTAAAGATAATTCAGAAATCCAAATTGACTTTGGGAGAGCATGTCAAATCAACAGGGCAAAGAATACAAATCTGAAAGCAGGCAGACAGTACGAGTTAACTAGGCTAGACACTATACCACAGGGCCACAATGTTGCTGCAGAATTCCGTAAAGGTGAAATCGATATCATAGACCCCTGTGTAACATTGTAGGTGTAAAGGTAGGAGTATCAAGGAAGGGGATTTTAGGAGTTCAGGGTATCAAAATACTGTTTCACAAATGTAAACTGTGCTAAACAAGACCCAGATGAAACCAGGTGGGCTGGTGGCCAAACTATGTTCAAACGAAGATCGTATTTTAAAAATAATGTTTGCCTCCTTTCAAAAAGTAAAAAAGTAAAACTAAAACAATGATCTGTATCTGCTCAACAGTGTAATCTCTGTAACAGACCAAAATGACTGCCTTTTTACCTTTTTTTTCTCAAGCTGGGATAGCTGTTTATTTTGCTAAACGTCATTTGTTTTGCTTAAAAGCAACTCAAAGACCCCCGAGTCCCCCACCCTAACACACACACTCTTTCATAATGTTTGCTTTGAACAATCAGGTGGCTTGTCATAATAAAACTTGAAGCAATTTATCAGCCGAGTCTTGTGTTTTCATGACAGCTTTTGTAACAATGACCTTTGAATGGCCTTTTGCATGTGGTTCATTTACACATTCACGCTGAGTGTGGAAATTAGGAGGAGCCATTTGACATTTCAAAAAATCTTGGAAGACTAAAAAAAAAATGTATAATATAAAATAATGATTTATCTGGTTTCGTTATTAATGTCTGTTTAAGATTTCAAGTTTTTCTTGCACCCCAGAAAAAGCATTCAACATGGAAACCACTGCACACAAACATAGTTTGCTATATGGCATTTAAATAAACCTAAAAAGTTCTACAACAATCTATTATGAACAGAAGAGCCAAAAGTGAAACACTTTGCCCAACATGAGCCACTGCCATGTGTGGAGAAAAGCTAATACTGCATTGTCATTATAAGAACAGTCAAACACTATAGTGGTATCATCACAGTTTAGAGATATTTTCCCACTACAGAAGACCTGGCTGACCAGTCATTGTAAAAAAGCAGAAATCTATAAATGCTTTACGGTATATCAGAGGATGCTGAAGGAAAATGTAGGGCCCTTCATCCATAAGATGAATATGAAGCAAAGCTGGGTAACACAGTAAGACTGTTTAGAAGTACAGAAGCAAGTCAACACCAACATGCCTGAATACAAAGAGGTTTTGGAATGCTCCACTCAAAGTCCAACTCTCAGTCCCATTGAGATGATGTGGCAGGACCCAAAATGAGCAGTTTTGTAAAGAAAAGTGTTTTATAATAAAATCATGGAAGTTTCAAATATTGAATCATCAATAGTGATGAGTGAAATGGTCAATTTTCAATTCACATACAGCTTTGTAAAACTAGTACTAAAAATTGTTTAACAGGTGACTCCACTCTTGCGAAATGCAAAACTCACTAAAGAGGTGTTTTATTTTTGTTTTAAGAGTATTTTTGGGGTGGGAAACAAGGAATGCCCAAAGCCTCATTCATTTTCATTCTGTGTTTGCCTATGTTGTTTTGTGCAGCTGCATAACTGAGGTAATCCGTTCCGTTTGTTCACGTCACTACAGAGGGTTGAAGTATGTTTTTTAAACAAGTGAATTGCTACATATGGTTCACACAAAGACTCAGTAAAATACACCTTTGGGCATATTGCTCAGTTTTCTCCATAGCAAAACGTACTACACAGAAAGTTGCCACTGCCAAACTCCAATGCCATTACTTAGAAACTGCCTTATCCTAGTTGAGGATATGCACACTTCCAGGAACATTTTTTTTTTTTGTTTTTTGTTTTTTTCCCACTAGTGATCTTTATTTAAATACTAAATGACAGGCAGATATAGGCTTCCAGACAGGAACTAAATATTGTTTTTCTTGTGTGAATGGATTGAATTTCACTGGAAGCAAAAGGGGGTTTATTTCACAGTTGTTTTTGCCAAGTGAAACATCAACATTCATTGCAAATTTAATTTCACACAAATTGTTGTGCTTATCACTAGACATCAGTAATTCTGAGAAACATCTAGTTATAGTTATCACTGCTAAAGGTGGTGTAGCTGGTCATTGACACCAGGAGGATTTTTGTTTACATGTGAAAAGCATTGCATTCCTTAATAGCATAACATGAAGGACATCAAACTTTGGTGTTCATTCAGGGTCTTATTTATCTAGTATTAGGAGGTCAGTGGAATGGTGAGAATGCAAGGAGTAGTGTTGATGAAGGTGAATGAGTTTAAATATTTGGGATCAACAGTACAGAATAATGGGGAGTGTGGAAGAGAGGTGAAAAAAGACAGAGCAGGAAGGGTGGAATGGGTGGAGAAGAGTGTCAGGAGTAATCTGTGACAGACGGGTATCAGCAAGAGTGAAAGGGAAAGTCTACAGGACTGTAGTGAGACCAGCTACTGTATGTTATATGGGCAGGAGACGGTGGCACTGACCAGAAACCAGGAGACAGAGCTGGAGGTGACAGAGTTAAAGATGCTTAAAGATTTGCATTGGGTGTGATGAGGATGGACAGAATTAGAAATGAGTACATTAGAGGGTCAGCTGAAGTTGGACGGTTGGGAGACAAAATCAGAGAGGCGAGATTGCATTGGTTTGGACATGTGCAGAGGAGAGATGCGGAGTATATTGGGAAAAGGATGCTAAGGATAGAGCTGTCAGGGAAGAGGAAAAGAGGAAGGCCTAAGAGGAGGTTTATGGATGTGGTGAGAGAGGACATGCAGGTGATGGGTGTCACAGAGTAAGATGCAGAGGACAGGAAGATATAAAAAAAGATAATCTGCTGTGGCAACACCTAATGGGAGCAGCCAAAAGAAAAATAAGTTTTTGACTAAATACCTGACCCAATTCGCTATGAAAAAGAAGAAAATGTAATGTCAAAAGTCAGAAAGAGGGCATATACTTTATCACAGTATTGTAAATAGTATTGGGTGGCACGGTGGCGCAGTGGGTAGTGCAGTCGCCTCGCAGTTAGGAGACCCGGGTTCGCGTCCTGGATCCTCCCTGCATGGAGTTTGCTTGTTCTCCCCGTGTCTACGTGGGTTTCCTTCCATAGTCCAAAGACATGCAGGTTAGGTGCATTGGTGATTCTAAATTGTCCTTGTTGTGTGGGTGTGTTTGGTTTATGTGTGCCCTGACTGGGGTTTGTTTCCTGCCTTGCACCCTGTGTTGGCTGGGATTGGCTCCAGCAGACCCCTGTGACCTTGTAGTTAGGATATAGCGGGTTGGACACTGGTAAATAGTACTATATGCATTTTTCTCTCTGACAACTATTTTTGCTGCTTATTTATATTTGAATGTGACTTTCAGAAGATTTTTTTTTTGTAAAATGAGTTGAAGAGCTTTAGACTCCCTTTACCAAGAATAAACTTCGACAAAGCAAACAAAAGTACACATATTAGATTACACTGTTCCACTGTATTATGGGTCAGGTATATTTAAAGTATTAACAGTCTGGAAAGCCCTTATGCTGATACAAGGATATGCATGCTTGCAAAAGGTGCTTCATTTCTTCTCTGATACAAGCATTTTGACACCATAATGACACCTTTAGCTTACATGTTGAGTAACATAAAATAAACCTTTTGTCACTGATGTAAACAAAAGGAGTTTTGCTTTGTAAAGTACTTAATCTCAAAGATAAAATTTCTTTCCTCTGCACAGTCAGTCTCCTTAAAGACCGATATCGCATAATGAGGTGTCAACTGGTCTTTATGGTTATTTTGACAACTTGCAGAGAATTACACATAGAAATCAAAACTGTGACTTGATAAAAGTTTAAAACATTGTTTGGCCTGTTAAGAGACTGTTAATATGTGTTTAAGTTGATAACACATGTTCATCATGTTGGGTAAGACAATTTAGGCGGTAATACTGTCATTATATTTAATCTATGCATTTCCTAAATGCTACTCATTAAAACCATAATGCTGTGCTTTTCTGAATGTTGAATAAAAGAAGAGGAGGAATAAAAGACCAGCTAATTAAAAGACATAAAATATTTCCAGTTATTATCACTGATTGTGAAGCTGGTTGGGAAAAAAAAAACTTTTTGCCACATGGAGTTCCCTGGACCAAATTTGGGAACCAGTGTGCTGGAGAGTTTGGCTAATCTGTTTTAGACCTTACTTAAGTACAGCAAATGTGTAAGCCACAGCAACCATTTGACTTATTTGTGATAATGCTTAAAGTACTAGAAATTAAATAATCATCAATAAGTGGGCTATAGACATGGGTTAAATTGCCTTCAGGAAGAGGGCTTCCTTTATCTTCCCTGTCAATTTCAATCCACATATTACCTGATGATTTTTCCCCAATAGAAGCATTTCTGAATAAGGCATATTAATACTACTACTACTACAACTACTACTAGTACTTGTATTATTATTATTATTATTATTATTATACATTTACATAGCACTTTTATCTCTACTCAAAGTGCTTTACATAGACAGAGGTGAACCACTAGAAGCACTCACCTGGATGATTCAACAGCAGCCATTATTGTGCCAGTGCTCTCACCACACATTAGCCATTAGGTGGTGAGAGAGATAGCCAGTTAGAGGCAGGGGATGATTCTGGGGCCAGATTGGACAAGGCAGTGATGGACAATTTTAGCCAGGACATCAGGATACACCCTACTCATTTTGAAAGATGACCAGGGATCTTTAATGACCACAGAGAGTCAAGGCCTCAATTGTATGTCTTATTTAAAAGACAGTGCCACATTTACAGCACAGTTTCCCTGTTACAGCACTGGGACATTAGGATCCACACTCTGACCACTGGGTAAATGCTCCCGCTATCCCCACTAGTACTCATTTTGAAAGATGACCAGGGATCTTTAATGACCACAGAGAGTCAAGGCCTCAGCAGCAATACCAAGCTTTTCCTAGATGGTCGCCTATCCAGCTACTAGCCAGGCCTGAACATGCTTAGCTTCAAGTGGATGACCTGTTCTGAAGTACAAGTGGTATTGCAATGATTGACAAGTTTTGGGTTTTGGGGAGACGTCTTGATAGCCACAGAATGTTTCTTTTCTGTTTAACAAGTCACGCTCACATTCCATGACTTAGCTTTCTAAAAAGTAAGACATACAGTACATGCCTATCACATACTGTAGATAGATAGATAGATAGAAATGAAGGGCACTATACAATACATAGATAAATAGCGCCATAAGCTGATTTAATTAGAAAATGTTTCTATCAAATAATAAATCGTATAAAGATTAAGTAAGAGGTGGCACTGTATTAAAGAGCCTAATATTACTGCCTGGACCTAGTTTCATTTTCATTTGTATAACGTGCACATTATGTCCATTGTTCTCCTGGGCACTCTGGTGTATTTTCACATTCTAAAAACGTGCATGGTGTGTGCACTGTGATGAATTGACGTTCTGTCTAGGGTTGGATCCAACTTTGTGTATGATGCTGCTGTGCCAAACTCTGACTTATCTCAGCCCTATATGGAAAAGAGCTGAGTATTGCTCAGTGTGATGATTGTGATGATATGTGATGATTGCATGAGATAGGTTTAGGATCAGAAATAAGGTGTATTCAACAGGCATTCTCGTGGGCCACAAAGATAATGGAGTACGAGAAGATTGTGTCCTATCTGAGTGACCAGTCAACATACTGTATGCTATTCAATGCATCCATGGATGATTTCAACTTTCAGCACAAATGCCTAGTGTGCTGCGGCAGAAAAAGTGAAGGGTACATTTATTGTGTCCCACTCAGGCAAAAGTAATCTCTGTAAGTTTGTTCATCTTATATTAATGCCAGTATATTACTGGTAACATTCAAGAAAACTCTGTGCAACCAATGAAGACATACCATACACTAAGAGCACTTTATTAGGACCACCCAAACCTCCCAAGTAACTGACTGCTCAATTGGTGGGTACATCATATGTACAAGTAGTGCTGTTTAAAACATGTAGGTAAGGAACTTTGGATGGTTTGGTGAGTGTGCAGTTCATATGAAAAATGAAGCCTAAGGACTGAATTTCAACTGGCATTAGTTCATCATTTAATTCATGGGCAGATGCTGGGCTCCATTTATGTTAATTAGTTTCAAACTGCTTTGTTTTCCCGTCTGGTTAAACAAAATTGATGTCTTTATGTGTACCCATTATGTACTTGTTGGTATCTGCTTATTTTTCCTGAGAATATGTCATAGAGCTTTGTGCCTGCATTCAGTGAAGAGTAATATACAAAAATAAACTGAATTGAATTGAAAACATGGTTTTGAATTTGTCGTAGTCGTGAGCACAAGACATGCCTGCATAATTGTGGCAGGAGTGTTGTGATGTGGGTGTATTAAAACATCCAGACAACAGCGTTTCTGTGTTTGCAAAAAGTGACCATTTTCCTGGATCAAGAAAAGCAGTCAACAGCCCAACTGTACTGGTAGTCTAAGCAAATGATTGTTCTTTCGTCTGATATTGTAAGTCACGTAAGACAAGGTATAACACAAACATGAAAGAAATTACAAACTAAAATATGGTGAAAACTCCACATCTTGCTGGGAGTCAAGCAATGTAAGGGTGTGAGGTGGAGTCCAAGGCACATACTGAATTCTTTGACTTAAGCAGAGCGATGTTTACATGCCACAAGATGTAAGTGTCACTGCCAACCAAGTGTATCCTTTCTGTCAGGCATCTGTGAATCAGCCGGTTCAGCAACATTTCAGTGGATTCAGCTTCATGTAGCGACTTCCCCAATCAATCTATTTTTGTCTAACTGATTATCTGTGGAATGAGATGGAATGAACTACTTGACTAAATGTAGATGAACAGTTCTGAAAGAATGGGATACATTGTAGTTAGCTTGAGCGATCACTCCAGTGCCACATTTTTAACAATTTGTTAAGTTCACGCCCCAATAGATCTTGTCTGTTTGTGGGCAAATATGGGCCTAAATTGTATAACAAAATAATAAAAATACTACTTTTATTATTAGTAGTAGCACTAATAACGGTATTGTCTGATGCACAGAATACATTGAATTTCCTACTTGCAAGTTCATCCAACTTAGGTACAGTATTTTCAGATAGAATTCAGACTCCTTCACTTTTTGTGTTGCATATTTAATTTTGATTGGATACATTTGCTGTTTTGTATTTTCCCATGAATCTATACTCAATAACCCATAAATGCACAGTAAAAACATGTTTTCAGAGATGTTTGCAAATTTATTAAAAATCGCAAAGTGAACACTCTCATTCATACAGTACTAGCAAAATACCCGCGCTTCGCAGCGGTGAAATACTGAAGGGAATGATTACTTGATCAGTAAACAAAGTATAAAATACCTATACAATAAGTATAACAATCGTAATAAACGAACAATAAAACTGCGGAGAACCCATGGATTAAATAAAAAGGCTGCTAATTCGGTGAAGCAAAGAAAAACGATGGCCTTATATGGCATTTGTTTATAAAATAGCGGAGAAGCTATGTAAAGGCTGCTTGACAAAAAAACAGCGCAGCGGCTTATATGGGCAGGCAGTCAGCGAAAGAAGGGAAGCAATAAATAACTCTAATCGTAATAAAGGAACAAAAAAATAGCGGAGAGTCCGCGGATTAAATAAAGGAAATGGGTATTTGAACAGTAAAATAAGTCTCAAATAGCTACACAATAACTGTAACAATTGTAACAAATGAACAATAAAATAGAAGAGAACCCGTGAATTAAATAAAAAGGTTGGTTTGTTGGTGAAGCAAGGAAAAAGGACTTTCTTATATGTCGTTTGATTTTAAAACAGTGCAGAAGCTGTGAGAAAGCTGTTTCCTTGGCGAAGCTCGTAAACGAAAGAAGACACCGCAGTGAACACAGAAGAGAACCCGTAGATTAAATAAAACCTACACAATAACTGTAACAATCGTAACAAATGAACAATAAAATAGAAGAGAACCCGTGAATTAAATAAAAAGGTTGCTTTGTTGGTGAAGCAAGGAAAAAGGACTTTCTTATATGTCGTTTGATTTTAAAACAGTGCAGAAGCTGTGAGAAAGCTGTTTCCTTGGCGAAGCTCGTAAACGAAAGAAGACACCGCAGTGAACACAGAAGAGAACCCGTGGATTAAATAAAACCTACACAATAACTATAAAAATCGTAATAAATGAACAATGAAACAGCAGAGAACCCGTGGATTAAATAAAAAGGCTGCTTCGTTGGCGAAGCAAGGAAAAAGGACTTTCTTATATATCGTTCGTTTATAAAACAGTGCAGAAGCTGTGAAAAACCTGCTTCCTTCGCAAAGTAAGGAAGCGACTGAAGAGACGCGGGACGCGTAAGTGTTGCAAGGCAGCTGAAGCGCTGCATTATGGGATCTGTAGTTTATTGTGTTACCAGTGCTTCATATCCCCGGGCCATTAATAACAATAATACAGTATATAAAATGATCTCGCGGGCGGATATAATTACGCCGGGCGGATATGGCCTGCGGGCCTTGAGTTTGACACATATGGACTAAATAGAACTTGAAAAGATATATTTTTTCAAATGTGATCGCGCAATTCAGATAGAGTTGGCGACTACAGCCTGCATGCCTCAATAAGTCATCCTCCCTCGCTCTTACTTTTTACCGTTCATCTAATGAATACACTGAGTATGGCTTTACCAAAACAATCATTGATGGCGAATAAAGTATCCATTATTCGAGTATGTAGATTGGGGTATATATATACATTTATATATACCAGCGTATCGCATGAGACGTAGTGTGTTAAAGAAGCTATGAAAAAGAAAAGGGAACATTTTAAAAATAACGTAACATGACTGTCAATATACAGTAATTGTTTTGTGAGTTTTACTGAGTGTTGCTGTCATCAAGGATTTGATTATCATTATTTCTTTCAATCAGGTTCGTATTTGTAGGATGTGTTGTGTTCAAGTTACATTCTGTGTTTGTCAATCGTTGTAAAGATGACAGGTTTCATTCATCGATTCGTTTCTTACTGCATCAATAAACAGCTCGTCTTCTTCTTTATCTGAGACCCGACACACTGCATGCACGGGTTTTTTTACACTGTCTTCCTTTAGCGGGACATTGACTTTTTCCACCGTGTGCTTTGTTTCCACAGTAGCTGCATTTATGAATATGCTTGTATGTATCAGGCGCTTCATATTTTTGCTGCCTTTTCAATTGTGTAATTCGTTTTTGTTCAGCTCTTTGGAACTGTTGCTTTTGTCTGTGCACTGCGACAGTTCACGTGAGCCGCTCGGTGTACACGCATCGAAGTTTCCCAGCTGTGCTGGTGCCATGTCGTGCTATGTCCATGGCTGTATCTAATGTTACCGAAGTCCGGCACTTAAAACTTTCTCTCGCAGTTTCGCTGAGTTTGTGCCAAACACCACCCTGACCATCTCATCTTCCTCTGCACAAGCACAGTCCTTCACCCGTGAATATTTACCCGTGGCAGTTTGCTATTGGATTGCCGCTGACGGATGGCCTTATATGGGTAGGCACTAAATTACAAACGCCAGCGGCAGCCTGTCTATGAACTTAATTTAAAGTTTAGGTTTACACCTTGCTTTGTTTCCGAAGTAGCAGAACTCATGAATATGGTTGTATATGTCACTCGCTCGCTTCTTATTGTTTCGCTGCCTTCTCAATTATATAATGCATGTTTTCTTCAGCGCTTTTTGGGCCTCTTCCTGGTTTTCTACGTACTGCTTTGACAGTCAGTTCATGTGATTACGTGGAAGGCGTGATGATGTCACACGAAACTCCGCCCCCACGGGTTTCAAGCTCATCTCCATTACAGTAAATGGAGAAAAACAGCTTCCAGTTGTGACCATTACGCGTAGAATTTCGATATGAAACCTGCCCAACTTTTGTAAGGAAGCTGTAAGGAATAACCCTACCAAATTTCAGCCTTCTACCTACACGGGAAGTTGGAGAATTAGTGATGAGTCAGTCAGTCAGTGAGTGAGTGAGTGAGTGAGTCAGTGAGGGCTTTGCCATTTATTAGTATAGATTAGTATTCAGACCCTTAATTCAGTATTTTTTAGAAGATCCTTTGGGAGCAATTACAGAATCTTCTTGGGTAAGTTTTACACACCTGGAGTTAAGCAACTTATCCCATTCCGTCTGTCAGATCCTCTCAAGCTCCATTAGATTGGATGGGAAGTGCTTGCAAGCTGCCATCTTATGTCTATCCACAGATGCTACATTGGGGTTAGTGTCTGGGCTTTGGTTGGGCTACCCTAGGAGAGTCTGAGATTTGTCCTGCAAGTACTGCTAGGTTGTCTTGCTAGCATGCTTTGGGTCATTGTTTTGCTGGACGGTAAACCATCACTCAGCTTTCTGGACATGTGCAGATTGGAGCAGGTTTATTTCAACAACCTCTGTGTATTTGACTTCATTAATCTTTCCCTTAATCTTGACCACTCTCCCTTTCCCTGTTGCTGAGAAGCACCCCTACAGTATGATGCTGCCACCGCCATGCTTCACCATAGGGACGGTAATAGAGCAGGTGATGAGCAGTGCCTAGTCTTTCCCAATCATTAGAACATTAGAACACTCTAGACGAGAACAGGCCATTCAGCCCAACAAAGCTCGCCAGTCCTATCCACTTGTTTCCTCCAAGAAAACATCAAGTCGAGTTTTGAAAGTTCCTAACGTCTTACTGTCTACCACACTACTTGGTAGCTTATTCCAAGTGTCTATCGTTCTTTGTGTAAAAAAAAACTTCCTAATGTTTGTGCGAAATTTACCCTTAACAAGTTTCCAACTGTGTCCCCGTGTTCTTGATGAACTCATTTTAAAATACAAGTCTCGATCCACTGTACTAACTCCCTTCATAATTTTAAACACTTCAGTCATGTCACCTCTTAATCTTCTTTTGCTTAAAAGAATAAAGCATGGAGTTCTGTCCAAAGAGATTAATTTTTGTTTCAAAAGACCAGAGAATCTATTTCCTCATGCACTCAGAATCATTTAAACAGTGTTGTGTGACTTTACTGAAAAGTTGATTCCATCTGTAAGGGGAAACATCAGAGTGCTGCTGAGATGGTCGTCTTTCCGAATAGTTCTCCCATCTCAGCAGAGGACGTGTGAAGCTCTGTTAGAGTGACCACTGGGTTCTTAGACACCATCCTGGCCACGGTCCTTCTTGTTCATTTACCCAGTTTGGCCAGACAGTCAACTCTAGGAAGAGCTCTGGTGGTTCCAAACTTCTTCCATTTCACAATTATCTAGACCACTGAGTTCCCAGGAATAAAGACTTAGAAATGGTTGTCTTGATCTATGCCTCACCACAATTTTATCTCAGAAGTCTACTGAGAGTCCCTTGAACTTCAAGGCGTGATTTTTGTCCTTGATTGTGAATTGTAGGACCTTGTATATACACAGGTGTGTTCCCTTCTAAACATTCAGTTCACTTTGCCACAGGTGAACTCCAATCAAGTTCTAGACACATCTCTAGGAGCATTAAGAGTTAAAGCAAACAGGATGCACCTGACCAGAGTTTGGAGTCCCATAGCAAAGGGTCTGAATACCTACAAAAATTACAGATTTCACTTTACAATTTTTAATAAATGTACAAACCTTTCTAAAAACATGATTTCACTTGGTCGTTATGCGTTTTTGAATGTAAGGGTAAAAACGTCACATTTATCTATTTAAATTTAAATCTACAACACACTAAAAGGTGCAGAGGTCTGAATACTTATTGAATTCACTATAGATGTGCTTAATTATGTGGTAAATCAGTGTACATTATATGAGAGTCAAGTAAATGATTTTAGGTTTAGGCATTGTAATATCGGTCATGAGCAAGACTAAAATATGCATTGGTCTAAGCCTGTTTATTATCTGTTGCCAACATATTAATAGTCTGGTATAACAATCATCACCTAACAGTTTTTATTAAACCCAAATAATGTCACTTTATTCTAAATTATCATTGACCTCTTTAGAAGTCGTTGTTTTAAAAAGCCTACAAAAAGTATTTAGTGTGAGTTGGGTGTTACTGCTTGTAATAACTGAATCTTTAGTCATTCAGCCACTGGTTTGTTTTGCCATTTTAGAAAGTCAAACCCCTAACACACGTTTTGCAATCTTACTTTGGAATCTTACTTTGAAAATACAGCATGAGGAATGCAGTCTTAAGTTTATACTCTACTCCATTTCTTTTTATATATATGTGTGTGTATGTATGTATATATGATGTATGGAGGGGACAGCAATCTCACGCTCATGCATCCACAATAGGCCTTTTAAATGAACATCCGCTTAAACAAGCAGTGAAAACCTTTCACAATAATTCAAAGAAAATGGACAAATTCACATTTCAACATTTTGCTTTGCAGTCATTCAGCCACTTACTCTTGTTTTGTCATGTTTTCTTAGCCATCGAATGATTCATGTGTTTGTAGAGCAATGTATTCAGCCATGGCTGGATGCATTCCTATACACTACACTAGAAATGCATTTAATTTGAAATGGTATGCTTTCAGGAGGCTGAGTGAATTATAAGTTTTGTTTAGTACAATGCTTTTTCCACCCATCATTGAGTTAATCAATCAATCAGTCAGTTTATATTGGCAACAACACTTTTCTCTGAAGTCACCTCAAAACACTTCACTTGATAAACAAACACGACACGACAAACAGGTAGAGCAGCTGCTCAAGAAAAGTGAAGTCCAGAACTTTCTTCCTGCTCCTTTCTCACCCTCCCATGTAGAAACATTCCACATACGGGTAAACATCAGTTTGCTTTATTTTTGCAACTCTCACAGCTTGTTTCAGGATATTATAGCTTATCTTTTAAGTATTGAACATATTTTGGTATGTTAAGATTGCATGACTTGTTAATATTGTCACCACAAGGGGGTGCCACAGAGCCCCGATCCAGAGACACAATGTCAGCCAGTATAGTCCTAGGTTCAAATAAAGGGTGAGGCAGAGTAACTTTTTTTTTTTCCAGAAACTGAGAGTACTTCTTGTGCTAGGGCATGGTCTGTTGCAAGTACTTCCGGGTCATGTGCAAATTCCACAAAATAGGGGAAGAAAATCCCCGCATCACCCCCTAACGGCACCGCATGCAACCCAACAGGGCTGTCCCATGGGACTGCAAATCCCAGTATGCCCTGTGGTTGTCTGAGTGGGTCTCAAAGCCTACGGATGTTGCAATCTATTGTCAAGTTGCGTCTCTTTGTCTCTCCATTATTCTGCTGTCCTGGACGAGTAAGGGTCTTTTATACAGTCCCTTTGTAATGCCAGTGTCTTCATCATAGTGTTTCCCATAGTGTTTGGTTACTGCAGGAAATGTCTCGTATATTCAGTGGATTGGCCTCCCGGCCAGATAAGACATCTTGAACCATCCTGTCGGGAAAAGCAACCCAAGCTTGCCATCCATCACTATGAGATTAAATAATGCATTTAAAGAAAGATGCTTAGTAATTTCATTTTACATAACTAAGAAATGTTATATTGAAGAAGACCTTTCATTTACAATTTTATTAATTATTCAAAAAATCCTAGCAAATTAAACATTTTTCCATATTTTTAAAATAATGATCATTAATTGTATCATTAATTATTATGTCTAGTTTATGTGTCTTAATAGCACAGTGGGTGCTGCTCCATTATACCTTCATTGGCCCAATCACACTGAAGGAAATAACCTTTAAAGACAGTATAAGAAAAACAAAATTTTAACTTATGAAAACAATAGTGTATGTTATACAAAATCTCCTAAAGGTATGAGAGACAGAGTTTAGTTTAGTTTATATTGGGCAAGTGAATGGAGAAATATAATAATAAAGCAATTACTGCTTCATTGGCTTTTATGATGAAAAAAGCAGGCAGTTTGAATGTTTTTATCACTGTTTCTATCACCATGTAGATGACTTTACTCTGCCCTCTAGCAAAAAGGGATTTATGAAGAAAGTAAAAACAAGCACAGGAACATTTATTATAATGTTTTGCAATGGTGAATACTTTTGGAAAGCAATTAAAACTGTACAGTGGTAAGGACTTGCTTCCATACCATTGCAACTGGAATAAAGGCAGGCTACCAGAGTTGTTCTGTGTCAAAGGTGAACCCTGACCTTGTGGGTATCTTAAGCCAGTGGTTCTTACTAATTCAGATCATTGGCCACAAAGCTGTATTTTCCTGCAATGAGGATGGCTTCTCTGCATAAGACAAGATGGGCATCTAACACATGACTGTGTCCTTTTACAAGAATTTTGAAAGCATTGTTTACCAGTAAACCACACTACTTTAATGGACAACTGATTTGTAATTAACAAGTAAAATAATATTTTTTGTAGAATACGAATAAAAACCATCAATGAAACCATTAGCGAAAAATACTTTGAAACACTGGTCAGTATGATGGTGCAGTGGTTAGCACAACTTTAAAGTCCTGGGTTCACATGCCAGCCTGGGCACTGTTTGCATGGAGTTTGCATATCCTCTCCATGCAACTGTGGGTTTTTCACCAGGATATCTTGTTGTCATCCCAAAGGCATGCATAGTAGTCATGATAGAACCCCACTGAATTAGCTTCACCTTGAGTTCGAAGAAAATACAGAAATGTTCGGAATATCAACAAAATGCTGTGAAGTCAATTGGGAAGGAGAAACAGAACTGATTTTCAGTCAATTATAATAGTACAGCGGTCTTTTCAAGTGTCCCTGACTGATGTGACTAGAGCTTTGAAGAAGCAGTGTTCCAGACTGCCCCCCGACATAAAATTATACTCTTATCCTAGAATATTATGAGTCCTTTATCTGTCATTACCCGACCTCCTATCACTACAAATAAGTAGCTCCCACCGAGCCTATGGTGCAAAAAATCAGCATTATATACTCAGGGCCTGTGCCTGCCACTAGCCAATCTGCACTACAAAGCATGGAGCAAAAAAATGCTAAATCCATTAGTGAAGTCACAATGTACAACAAAGTGTTTCCATAATCTTCTCATTATTTCTCTTTTTTTTATTTCAAAACACATGTGGGGAGCAAATCTCATATTTATTGGGCAGTAACATCACAGATATTTAAGCATGGTGGAAGCATATTGGGCAGAACCATAAAGCGTGAGGTAGAGTACATGTACAGTATGCACACATGTATGACGCAAATTGGGCAGGTAGTGCAGATGAGGTTACAGTTACAGTTCTGTGATGTCACATTGTCTTTACAAAGCATCATGGGACACTTGGGAAAAAATTTCACCTAAGCTGACAAAATGGTGAACTCTCAGAGAAAAATTTGGTGAAGAAAGTCACCAGTGAACCAAATTGAAAAATGCTTTTGCAAATTTCATTGATCAATTCATTGAATTTCCCCTTGGGATTAATAAAGTATCTATCTATCTATCTATCTATCTATCTATCTATCTATCTATCTATCTATCTATCTATCTATCTATCTATCTATCTATCTATCTATCTAATGCATAATAGGTATTTTAGTTTCACGTTCATTATTTACTTTGAGCACAATATATAACATAAATAAATTTAAGTCAAAACAGAACTTTATCTTTAGAAATTATATGGTGCATATCAAATAATATGCATTTTTTACATTTGGTGTGTTTTCGTCTTTAGGTTTTTATTACATTCTGACTCTGGTAATAGGGAGGGGAGCATTCCGTACTTTCAAATACTTTCAAGGCAAATTGCAACATTGCAGCAAACCTTTCTCAGAGACTGAAACGTATGTCTTCAAATCCAGAACGTGATGTGTAGTTTGATCAATCATATCTATATTAATTATTCTTGAAATGTTCTTGGAGAATTGCACACAGTCAATTTAGAATCTGAAGATATAATTGCTTTGTGAATATAGGACACAAATTCTAATGGGCATGTAGTTTTCAATTGTGAATTGGATATAGAAAAGTATCGTGGTTATTCCTGGTCAATCTTTTTCACCTGGAATTAAAGAAGGCCAAACCCTTGGAAGAAAGGTTTGTGCAGGTCCTAATTATTATGTACAGTAAATTCAAGCTATTCAAGCTATTTTTGGCAGATAATTTATGAGTCCCTAATCTAGGCCACCATGTTCATGACACTGAACTAGTGACTCAATCAGTTTTCATCCTGTTCAACATTGAAACTAATGGGGAAAAAAATGGATAAAACTTTTAGAGCAAAACCAAATATTTGTTCTAACACATCTTCTTGTTTCACTCATATACTGTATGTGTGAATGTTCTTCAGATACTTTATTGTCCACCCCCTATAGTATTGGTTTGATTTAAAAGTGTATTTGTACATGTTTTGGGGTTTTCATATGTAAGAAGTCAATTTCTGAAGTTACTTTCATGACTGGTTTTGAATAGAGTAGGATGTTTCCTGATGTCTGGGCTTAATTGCCCACCACGGCCAGGTCATTGTGGTCCCTTGTCATCCTCTGTCTCTCTCACAGCTTCTCCGCCTAATAGCTAATGTGTGTGTGGTGAGTGTATTGGTGCGAGAATGGCTGCCGTTGCATCATTCAGGAGGATGATGCACATTGGTGATGATTTAAGTGATACCCATGGTCTCTGTAATGCACTTTGAGCAGATTCTTAAAACACTATATAAATGTAATTAATTATTATTTTTTTAACAATGTGATTGATAACCATGAATGAACAGTCTACCATTTATGAAAGTTATTATGTTTGCAATTACTTTGGTCTAAGTTTTTCTTCTGAAGAGTCACATCTCCCCAACCCTCAGTGGTTTAAAATAAAGATGCCAACTCCCCCTCCTGTATGTTTTCTAAATTGGGGAGAAAACCCAAAAATGAACACACAAGCATACAGAGAGCATGCAAACTCTAATGAGAAGATGCCTCAGCACAGAATTAAACATGACATTCATTTGTTTGCAGCAAAAAGAAATAAAAACACTACAGGAGACAGCCTTAGTCCTCCTCATCTGTAAATGAGAAAATAGTTTTGGAGATGCTAATTAACATCTTCATCCATTTTTAAACCTAAGCTGGAAATCACACAAATGGAAACGAAAACTGCTGATACGGGGATTCTGCTACTGGTACACCTGCCGAAAGAGGATAGAAGTGGTTAGAACAGAGTTTCTCAACCTTTAAGTATTTGCAACCTGAGTTTTCGTAACAGTTTTAATCGATTTTTGAAAGGAGCCCACTAATACCACTTTGTTCTTTTTTAATTAATGATATATTATAAATGCATATTTTATTATACCTTTTTAACTTTTATCGACATTCATCTAACTCTATATTAATTTTTCTAGTAACAGAATGTAGTTTAAGTTAATTTGTTTTGCTTTCAATAGATGTATTTTTCATATTTTTGATTCTTGTTTTCTTTTTTTCATATCTTCACACCCCCCTTTTTGTTACTTCGCACCATGCTAGGGGGGCCCGACCCACAGTTTGAGAACCACTGCATTAAACGTTATTGGTCATTTAGTCACCCAGGAATCACATTACCGAACATATAATATAATCACACTTGCCATTGTATATAATGATATTAATTGATGTTTACAGAGTTATTGCTAATTGTCTTTTTCTTCTAATAGACAGTCTTGGAGTTCAGCAACTGAGCATTTCAATACATATTATACTGAGTATAACTGTACCGTATGTGACAAATACAATACGATTTGATTATATGATAACATTACCACCATCACTGCCACTTGGGCATCTTACAGCTTATCTACTGTTCTGCACTGTAAAAATGTCATTGCAGTCATTGCACCTGGCAGGCCCCATTGTACAAAGGCCTCAGTGCTGCACTTCATTTCTCACAAGAGCACCCTTTGTAAATCTAAATATGGCTGTGAACTACGGCCAAGACCAAAGCAGGCGAGTGAAGGAAATATAGAGAATAGATGCCATGAGACTTTAGCAGCTGCCCTGGCATGCAAAGAGATTTAGAGGTGTAGGTAATAGATGGGAGATTTCACTGCAGGAAAAACTGTTGTTAATAGTTATTCATTTTTAAAAACTTAATTGTCCACTGACCCTTTAAATTGAATGAAACCAGTATATGTCTCTTTGCTGTGTTTAACCTTAACAAATGTGGAGTGATCCATGTGCTACCACATCCTGAACTCATTTCATTACCATTAAACTAGCGTTTCTCAACCTTTAAGTATTTGCGACCCGAGTTTTCATAACAGTTTTAATCACGCCCCCTAACGATTTTTGAAAGGAGCCCACTAATACCAATTTGTTCTTTTTTAATTAATGATATATTATAGATGCATATTTTATTATACCTTCTTAACTTTTATCGACATTCATCTAACTCTAGATTTATTTTTCTAGTATCAGAATGTAGTTTAAGTTAATTTGTTTTGGTTTCAATAGATGTATTTTTCATATTTTTGATTCTTGTTTTCTTTTTTTCACATCTTCGCGCCCCACTTTTTGTTACTTTGTGCCCCATAGGGGGGCCCGCCCCACAGTTTGCGAACCACTGAGTTAGAATGGTAAAAATGAAATGCAATTACTTATAATTTAGCGATACACATACTCTATATTTCATTTTAGGCTTTTCAATTGAAATCAAGTTATTTTTCTAACATGCGTCCACATGTGTATGTTGCTTTGGTGTGGGGTCCCACTGTTCTCCACAGATTAAGAGCACACATATCATTTATAGTTTTTCATTTTTTCCACTTTATCGTGAGTGTGTTTCACACACCCACACAAAGGAGGGCCAGCAGACAAAACTCACAAATACCCAACATAATGACGCACCTGTCTACTCCACTTGGCCCACACTAAGAAGCGTGAGTCATGACTGCCCACACAAGGGAGAGGTAACTGAGAACAAAAAGAAAAACAGAATTGTCATTCACCTGCAATTTCTGCTTCTTGCCTCCATACCTGTGATATCTTGTCATGCTCACCCATCAGTTGCCAGCTGGTTGAAGGTCAGGGATCAGCTATCATCCTTAATCATTTGACACCAGCTGCAACTATGATCTTTTTTTCCACAGAGGCAAATGCTTGTTATGCTTAAACTATTAGAACACCCACACTGGTTAGAGGGAGGCCTTCTTCAGCTTCTTGCATACAGGGAGCCATTGGCCCCTATAAACTGCAGCATCTCTCCATTAAAGGAGAGGATACCTGAGTAGCTATAGACCAGGGCTGTCAAACTCGGCTCAGTGAGGGCCACAGTGACTGCAGGTCTCTGCTCCAGCTACATTCCTATTAGTACCCAATGACTGCTGCTGTTGGGACAGACTTAACTGCTTGAGTGTGTCATTGACCTGCTTTTAAAGATTCAGATCCCTTAACTATTTCCAGCAGTCAAACAATATTGAGATGCGAAGTGAGCCATCAGATGTCCTGCTAACTATACTCCATGTGTGTCCACCATTCATTACCTGTTTCAGAAAATATTTGAAAAGAAAAAATGAAGGTCTTAGAAATAATGACCTGCTATGATCCACAAAGCATTTTGATTGTGTTCCCAATAATAAAGGAAAATCAACAGCTCTGGAAATGTTTGGTGAGGTGGAATTAACGCACTAAGAGGTTATAGAATGAAATAGTGTGCTTCATGAACAGCAAAAACAGGCTCCAATTTTAAAAATTGGTGGTACTGATAATGGTGGTCCGCAATGATCTGAGTGTTAGACCCTTGAGTTAGCAGGCTATCTTGTAGATCTAAATCTTAAAGAAAGTCCTTTAAAATGAAGGCATTGAAGACCGTTCCTTTAGCAGCAGTGATTGCTTACTAATTTAAAAAGTGGCTGCATACAATACAGTTTATTTTTGTATAGCCCAAAATCACACAGGAAGTGCCGCAATGGGCTTTAACAGGCCCTGCCTTTTGACAGCCCCCCAGCCTTGACTCTCTGAGAAGACAAGGAAAAACTCCCAATAAAAACCTTGTAGGGAAAAATGGAAGAAACCTCGGGAAAGGCAGTTCAAAGAGAGACCCCTTTCCAGGTAGGTTGAGCATGCAGTGCGTGCATCTACTGTGACCCACCAGGATCAAAGTTTGACACCCTAGCTTGAATGCAAAGGACAAATTCTTGTCTTGTACCAGATGATCCTGCCAGGCTCCAACTTCCCATAACACTGAAACCAGATTAAGAACATTGAATAAATGGACTGAAAAATGTGGAGTCTGGCACAATTTTGGGGACCCACTGATCAGTAATATCTCCTGTTGGTGCACATGGCCAGGGAGCGTAATTGAGATCTCACTATGTCTGTAAAGTATGAAGCAGTTCAGTTCCTCTTACTAACTGAAAATCAGGGCTGTCACCAGGGTGTTACACTCTTCTTTGACCTGCTGAGTTCATTTTCCATAGTATCTGTCACAGCAATTGCCATCACAGAGTGATATACGAAAAGAACAGTGAAAAGCAACACTTAAATGTTAACAAAATAGTTCAAGATAAATTATAGAAAAGTATTTAGCCTGCAAACATCTGGGCACCATGCTTAAATAGTATAAAAACTATATATAGCAAATGAGTGATATAAAGAGCTAATAGACACTATAAGGGGGCTGAGGTGTACTCTCCATAAGCCCAGAAACTGCAAATTTCCAAGGACCTTGCTTAGGTGACAAATAAGTTAATTGCTGTTATCCTCCTGGGTCATTCAATGCAGAACTTAGAATATACTATTAAAACTCTTGACCCACCTTCTTACTTAAGGTTAATGATATCTTTGACTTATTTAGTGGACCACCTTTGTGCTATATAGCACCTTCCATAGTGAATTCATTACAAAGCAATAAGCCGACATGGATACTCTTTAAATTCAGAGGCAACCTGTCTTTTCCTTAATCGCTGAATGATGTGACAAGCTGAGTAATCACTTATTCAGCCGTGAGGGAATCATAAATAAATCAGAAAAACCTCAACAAAAAGCCAACATGTGTAAGACTTAGTAAAGTTAAACAAGGATTAACTCTAACTGCCATTGAAATAGCCTATTAAGTTCTCAGTTTAAACTAGGCTTAGCCATGTTATCTCTCAAGTCTTTGTCTCTCTGATGTAGCTAACCCACTCTAAAGCCCACTGTTGACCAACAGGACTTACATGCAAGTTAATGGTTTTATGGTACATTAGAAGTAGGCTTTCCAAAGGTAAATACATCACCCCATAAATGAGTAACCAGCTGTTGTATTTCTTTGCCTTTACAGCTTGGATGAAGAAGACAGTTAAAGGACACTCTGACCCCTTAGGTTTTACATTGTAATGATTGCATAATTGTTCTAACGTGTGATGAAGCTCCAGTGATTGTGTCTCCTTAGTTTTGTTTACCTCTAAGGTGACTGGGAAGGCTCAAATAACTCCTGGGATCAACCGGCTGTAATCTTCAACTTTCATTATCGATCAAGGGAGGTTTAGAGTTCTCAGTCTTGATCCTGGGGGGGTACTTGCCCAAACAGTTTTAAGCATCAGTGTATGCAAAGTTGTGGGAACTACTAAAGAAGGTTTGGGGAGCAAATCAAATCCGTAATTATTGTATAAAAAGTATATACGGTGTTTGGGGGAAAAAGAGAAAGAATTATGATATACTGATGAAGGGCCATTATGCTCTTGACTTTTTCCTTAAATATGAGTCTCTCTATCATCCACCCAAACCCCACCCCATCCTCTTTTCTTTGTCCCTTGCAGAAAAAAAGTAGTCTACCTCCCAGGTCATTGGGCTATCGGTGAAGCAAAAGGAAGAGCTAAAGTGAGATTTAGACTATTACGATTTTAGTAGGTGGGCCTTCACTTTCTCTGAGAACAGAACTGACAGGAAAGTTAGAACTCTGCTGTGAATGGACCATTGCAGAGGTCTGTGATAATGTGATGTGATGAGCGGCCACCAACAGAATGGAAGGACCAGGGGAAAGGGTATTGGTGAGGCAATACCTCCCCTGGGACACTAGAGGGCAGCCCTCCTGGGCGACTGTGGCACCACGGATTCTTGTAGGCATGTCGAGAGCTGGAGTTTGGTGAAGCCTAGTTGGGTTCTGTGGGGGCTGCCAGGGGGAGCTGCAGAGCCCTATTGAGGACCTCCAGCACACCTGGCAGTGATTCCAGGTAATACTGATGAGCCACCTGGAACACTCCTGGGACCTGAATAAGAGGAGCCGCTTCACTTCATTGAATGGCCAGAGTCAGGAGGAAGAAGGCAAAGCCTGAGGAGGAGTGGAGGAGGATGGATTGGCGTCATAGAAAAGACTGCATAACGGCCGACCCCTTACCCAGCCGGCAGCCACACTACCAAGACCTGTGGCCTGGATAAATTACTGAGATGAACCTACTATACAAAGTCGTACTTCTAACAAATAATATTTTCCCCTCAATCGATGGTTAAACACAAGCAAACAAAAAGCAGATATGTATAATAAGTGTATAAATATATTAAATGAAACACAATGACAAAAACAACAATAAAAATCCCCAACGTAGAATATATCAATATATGTATATCCCTCCACCAAAGCAGCAAATGGAAAACACAACATATACAATAACAAAACCTCCCTTGCCCCTGCAACATATAACAAACACAAAACACGAATAACAACAATGGATGAATACTGAAATGTCAATGAACGTGAACTTGAGTCCGAATAAATCACTGTCCAGAATACAGATGACTGATCAAAAAAAAAAATGGTTGCATTTGAATCACCCAAATAAAAATGAAACCATCTCACCGTGCTTCCTAAGCGTATGGTGGATTATAATATCCAACCCCGGGGTTTCTGGCGATGATTGAGCTGTCATGAATCCGGCGGAATGAGAAGCAAACTGGGAACAAGGCGCGATGTGAAAAATGGCAGGAAATGATGATCTGTTGTCGGTAATGAAATCTCCGTCTCTCTTCTTCCTCTTCTCCTCTTTCCCGCCTGATCGTTTAAATAGTGATGAGCTGGATGTAACTGGAATGTAAACAGGTGATTTCCATCCTTGGGCTGTGGTCTCTCTCCCTCATCCGTCGCCTCTGCATTTACAGGGACAACAGTCACTGATGTACACATGACGGACAGTAAATGAGACGATGGAAGCAACACACACTCAGAACACAAATCGAAAATACTATTACTATGTAGCCCTGCTATAACTGTATATTGGTGTGTTGAGGTGTTGATGTTTTTGCACATTAAGCTGTAAATAAACCAGTTGTTGAGCCTGAACATATGTCCTGCCTGTGTGTGTCCTGGTTAGGGCGGCTGTACAATCACAGTGATTGAACCCGTATGATGATTGCGCTGCATGGGTAGCAAAAGTGTAAAATACTTCTAAATGAAGAAGTTGCATTAATCTGGATGCTTACATGATGGCGTACTGTGCTCTGTCTCTTCATATTAGGAGGAATTTGTAGTGGCACATCATTAATCGACAAAAGGGGAGACATTAATCGCTGGTGTGCCACCACTAACTGGCAATCTGATGGCCAGCTGAGCAAACTGAGGAGAAACATGAAACGAAAACATGACTAACTCTAGATTAGTTAACCTTGGTATTGATCTTGTTCTACTGTTCATTGAGACCACCCTAAGACCCAAGGATCATCTCCTCTTAGAACTGTGCTGCATAGTCTGGTCTTGATCCCTGCTAGTACGGTACAATATCAGGTACACTGAAACTGACCCAAGGAGTTTAGCACACTAATTGGGAAGCCAAAGAAAGGTGATGAAGTAAACTGAATCTGTTGGTATTCAGGCTCTCAATTTAAACATAGACCCTTTCATGCTGAAATACTTTCTTCTTCTCCTTCTTGTTTTCTCATTTCTATGTGTGGTCAGTGTGCTTAATCATTAGCATGAAGAGTATCCTAGGGTTACTCTGTTCTCTCTTTCAGACTCTTTATAACATAGAGCTGAAGAGAGTGTCCTAAATTCCCTCTATAGCTCTTGTACAGTATGTTCACATTCACCAGATTTTCACAAAGATGCAGCTGCAATCAGCATCTCTGCTTATGCCCACTGTCAGGGTCAACTGTTTCCTTTCTCTTATACCTATAACCCCTGGAGGCAAGACAGAGCACTAGGACAAATAGGAGACAGATTTACACTTTCATTTATGCTTTACTAGCAAAATACCCGCGCTTCGCAGCGGAGAAGTAGTGTGTTAAAGAAGCAATGAAAAAGAAAAGGAAACATTTTGAAAATAACGTAACATGATTGTCAATGTAATTGTTTTGTCACTGTTGTGAGTGATGAGTGTTGTTGTCATATATATATACATATATTTATACACACACATATATATATATATACATATATACATACACATATATACATACATATATATATATATCTATACATATACACATACATATACATACACACATACATACATACACACATATATACACACAAATACATATATATATATACATACACACACACATATATAAACATATATATACATATACATACATATCTACATATATACACACACAGCTATTTCGTATCAGTGCAATACGCTGCTTGTTAAAACGGATAACTCCCGCTCTTACGTGCAAGTCTGCGTGGATATTATGAACTATCGTATTTGTTCAAGTTCTATTTAAATTTTAAATAGAAGGAATTTTTATTTAGTCGACAGAAATATCTTTGGTAGGAATGGTAAAAACAGACAGGAATATTATTCCTGAATAAATCAACTCAAACCTTAAACAACTTATAATATTTTGCTCTCCATAAAAATATATCCTGTCTAAATTATACAAGTTAGAAATAAAGTAAACGTTAAAAGAACAAACATTCAAATTTCTTTACTCTTATGTAATTTTATATAAAAAATAAACTTAGATTTTAAATATCCCAAAAGATTTTGCTCTCCATAAAAATATATCCTGTCAAAATTATACAAATTCAAATATGAACATGCTGCATAACAAAACCTGGAAATATAAATAAAATGTGTTCCTTTCAGCAATAACAAATCAAATCATTCAGTTGTCTTTGCTCATATGTCATTTTAGAGCTGGACGCCTGGCATCTTTTTGGCACAAGTTCGTTTCTGTTTGGTGTGAGGTTCTGTGTTGTGGAGATTCTCAGGATGGATTGCAGGTGCTCATCAGTGAGGCGACTCCTGTGTGCTGTTTTGTTAGTCTTTATCACTGAGAAGAGCTTCTCACACAGATATGTGCTACCAAACATGCACAAGGTTCGAGCCGCATGTAGACGGACTTTTTTTGTTCTTCAAAGTCACCAAAGCGCCGTGCAAACTCAGTGCGCAGTGCGCTCAGTTTATCAGCAAAGTGCGATTTGGGAACACCGTAGTGACGACTTGGTTTAACATTACTTGGCAACAGGGAAAGTGGGGCAAGGTGCACTGGTGCATTTGTGTCTCCCATAAAAGCAGCTTCACTTGAAATCACTTTGTGATTGTGCACGGTAAAACGTCCGCTGAAGTGTCAGATTCTTATTTAATTATTCTGCTTTCTGTATCTTCTGCATTGCATTCAGGTTACCCTGATGTTTTGTCTCATAGTGCCGTCTTAGATTAAATTCTGTAATTACAGCCACATTAGCTCCACAAATGAGACACACGGGTTCAGTAAACATATACTCAGCCTCCCATCGGTTTTAAAGGCTCTATTTTCAGAATCAACTTTTCTCTTCAGCATCGTGTGAGCTAGCTTCGCAATAACTTGCAGCATCATAAGCTAGACTTGATTAGCGGTAAGTGTTGGCAAGGCAGCTGAAGCGCTGCATTATGGGATCTGTAGTTTATTGTGTTACCAGCGCTTCATATACCGGGCCATTAATAACAATAATACAGTATATAAAATGATCTCGGGGCGGATATAATTACGCGGGCGGATGTGGCCCTGCCCTTGAGTTTGACACATATGGACTAAATAGAACTTGAAAAGATATATTTTTCAAATGTGATCGCGCAATTCAGATAGAGTTGACGCAAGACTACAGCCTGCATGCCTCAATAAGTCATCCTCCCTCGCTCTTACTTTTTACCGTTCATCTAATGAATACACTGAGTATGGCTTTACCAAAACAATCATTGATGGCGAATAAAGTATCCATTATTCGAGTATGTAGATCGGGATATATATATACATATATATATACCCGCGTATCGCAGCGAGAAGTAGTGTGTTAAAAAGCTAGAAAAGAAAAGGGAACATTTTAAAAATAACGTAACATGACTGTCAATATACAGTATTTGTTTTGTGAGTGTTACTGAGTGTTGCTGTCATCAAGGATTTGATTATCATTATTTCTTTCAATCAGGTTCGTATTTGTAGGATGTGTTGTGTTCAAGTTACATTCCGTGTTTGTCAATCGTTGTAAAGATGACAGGTTTCATTCATCGATTCGTTTCTTACTGCATCAATAAACAGCTCGTCTTCTTCTTTATCTGAGACCTGACACACTGCATGCACGGGTTTTTTACACTGTCTTCCTTTAGCGGGACATTGACTTTTCCACGTGTGCTTTGTTTCCGCAGTAGCTGGATTTATGAATATGCTTATCAGGCGCTTCATATTTTTGCTGCCTTTTCAATTGTGTAATTCGGTTTTGTTCAGCTCTTTGGAACTGTTGCTTTTATCTGTGCACTGCGTCAGTTCACGTGAGCCTCGGTGTACATGCATCGAAGGTTCCCAGCTGTGCTGGTGCCATCTCGTGCTATGTCCATGGCTGTATTTAATGTTACCTTAGTCCTGGCACTTAAAACTTTCTCTCGCAGTTTAAGCTGAGTTTGTGTCAAACACCACCCTGACCATCTCATCTTCCTCTCCATAAGCACAGTCCTTCACCCGTGAATATTTAGTGGAGGTTTGCTATTGGATTGCCGCTGACGGACGGCCTTATATGGGCAGGCACTAAATTACAAACGCCAGCGTCAGCCTGTCTATGAACTTAATCTAAAGTGTAGGTTTACATCGTGCTTTGTTTCAGTAGCAGAACTCATGAATATGGTTGTATATGTCACTCGCTTCGCTTCTTATTGTTTCGCTGCCTTCTCAATTATATAATGCATGTTTTCTTCAGCGCTTTTTGGAGGTCTTCCTGGTTTTCTATGTACTGCATGATTACGTGGGAGGCGTGATGATGTCACGAAACTCCGCCCCCACGGCGTTCAAGCTCATCTCCATTACAGTAAATGGAGAAAAACAGCTTCCAGTTATGACCATTACGCGTAGAATTTCGATATAAAACCTGCCCAACTTTTGTAAGGAAGCTGTAAGGAATGAACCTGCCAAATTTCAGCCTTCCACCCACACGGGAAGTTGGAGAATTAGTGATGAGTCAGTGAGTGAGTGAGTGAGTGAGTGAGGGCTTTGCCTTTTATTAGTATAGATATATTAAAGTTCTTTAACTTAAGCCTTCTAAATATGTCCAAAGCACAAGAAAAAAAAATGAGTAAGACAAAATAATACCTATTTAACTTTGTCTTGATAGGAGTCTAGGCATCCAACATGCCTAAACAAACATATGGCTACTTATTTTTGGAAGCTGATGGATGTCTGATCTGGCACTGTGTCTGAAAAGAATGCAAAGAAACAGACTCCTGGTCTTCTCTATGAACATATAATTATGCTGGCCTTGTGCTTCCTTGATGTACATATTAGGCCAATAAGAAGCTGTAATGTAAAGCTGATTCACTTGTCACTTTCAGGCCTAATGCCCTTTGACCAGACCTGTTTAGGCATGATGTTTGTCCTTGAAACTTGTACCAACTCACTTGTTCATTGTAGACCTAGATTTAGGTCAGACTTGTTTTTTTGTCCTTGCACTTTTACAACTTACTGTACATATAAAGGTCCCTAGTCCTTAGATTACACTGAATCTGATATGATACTCTCCGAGCAGAACACACACAAAACATGATCCTATTTTTGTCTGAGTAGAACAGGTTTTTCTTAAGATTTATTACTGGTTCTGAAGTGGTAAGTGATGAGTAGAGCAGGTTACAAGAGTTTTTTTTTTTTTTATGTTTTTTAAATATTTGCTACTTTACATGATATCACATGTAAAATAAGAAAGGAAGTCACAGTACCATCATGCCACATAGTATTATGTTATCCTGTTAAATTTTGTAGATCAAGTTAGTACTGGTATGGTGGCCTCACAGTGGGTAGCGCTGCTGCCTCGCAGTTAGGAGACCCGGGTTCGCTTCCCAGGTCCTCCCTGCGTGGAGTTTGCATGTTCTCCCCGTGTTTGTGTGGGTTTCCTCCGGGTACTCTGGTTTCCTCCCACAGTCCAAAGACATGCAGGTTAGGTGCATTGGTGATTTGAAATTGTGCTTGGTGTGTGGGTGTGTGTGTGTGTGCCCTGCGATAGGCTAGTGTCCTGCACCGGGATTGGTTTCCTGCCTTGAGCCCTGTGTTGGCTGGGATTAGCTCCAGCAGACCCCCATAACCCTGTCGTTAGGCTATAGCGGGTTGGATAATGGATGGAAGTTAGTACTTCCTGATATAGCCAATAAGAATCAAACAGCCATATAAATAATGGATACTGGAAATGTTAACCGTAGGAGTAACAATCAGAGTGCCTGCAATAAAGAGTTATCAGATTTAGACAGATATAAAAATTAAATGCTCTCTCAACCTTATCTTATCGTTTCTTATTTATTTAATTATCACAGATTGTCACTGACCAAAAAAAACAAATACTTCTCGGGTTTAAGAAATAGACAGAATAACATTGATAGTAGAATTAGGTATTACATTACATTACATTATAGTAAAAAACATAAATTTTCACTAAATTAAGTAAGACAAAATTGTTTATAGAGCAACTGGAAACTGGAATTCTCAGCTGAGAACATCATTCAAAGCAGTGGATAATCTAAATTACTGTTGCAGCACCTCTGTTCAGCAGCTGAAGTTCATAGATGTCCAAGAGGAAATTATAAAAGTGAATGTCAAGTACATAACTGGTCAACTTTTAGAGGTAACCTTTCCCCCCTACATACAAAGTCCGCTCTCTTTTTGCCAGATGTTTTCATCCACCTTGAGGCTTCATGCAAACAATTCTCTATTTTCATCATAACATTTTAACAGTAATCCCCCTCACGCTGTGTTCATTTACCAAAATGTCTGTCACTTCCATTTCCAGTTTGACTCTGGCTTGCAACATAATCCACAGTTAAAAGTGTATTATAACTAATAACTGTTTACTTCAACATTTACAATATTCTTTCAACAGTAAGAGATGCATTCTTCAAAATAAGTCTTACATTTTGGCTGCAATTAAAACTTCATGCTGCTCTCTGCCAGAATTGCAACAGTCTAGCCCTATTTATAAAATGATTTAATTTATCTTCATTAAGTCTTGCCTGGATTATTGGGATTATCCTTTATTCTTTCATTGACTTTACCAAGTACAGTGATAGTAGGCTATACAAGGAGGAAAATTATGTTGCCATTGTCTGGACTCATTGCATGGCTGCAGCAATTCATTCACTCTATTAATTTCTGTACTTGATTGATCCATTTGTACAGTCGTACAAAGATATGCACCCTAGACAGGATGCCAATACAATAAAATGACAAAGTATTTTTATACAGCAAATTTCCCATTGAGAGTTAAATACATTTATAAAAGTAATACAGATATAATAAAACACAAAATAACATACAGGAAAACAAAAAATCCAATGTGGTATGTAGAGACAACAGACACAGTCCAACTAACATTATACACTCCTGTCTTTGGTCAGCCTACAAATAAAGTCACAGAAGCACAGAAGAAAGAGAGATCAGGGATGCAGACCCCTATTGAGACTGCAGAAGCCCCTGTTCAAGCCAGCACTATTGTCTATACCACTGGCAAATGTTCAGCTGCTGGACAATAAGATGGACTAACTGCACTGCCAGTTAAACTCACAGTAAGAAATAAGGGAATGCAATGTTCTCTGCTTTAGGGAAACCTGGCTGAGTCCAAACCTTCCCAACATGACTGTGCAGCCCACCAACTTCTAATTACACCACAGGGACCGCTCAACAGAAAACACATGTAAACCGAGGAGAGGTGGTGTGTGTTTGTTAATCAACAACTCATAATGTACAGACACTACTATTAACCTGCTATAGAGTATCTGATGGTGACATGTCATCATTTTTATCTGCCAAGGGAATTTTATTGCTGTTTATATCCAGCCTCAAGCAAAAGTAAAGGTATCACATTGCAAACTCTATTGCATGATCAGCAGACAGGATTATCTGAATCCTAAAATTATCATCATGGAGGACATTAACAACTGCAATCTCAGGAAACTTTTAATGAAGTTTCACCAGTGCATCACAACTGTGGCCAGAGGTAGTAAGATTGTAGAGCTGCATCAATATTATTGTCAATTATTTGTCTGTTCTTATTTGTCAGTTGGAGCCTGTGAACATTGCAGTGGCACTACATTGGTGTTAGAAATGAAATGTGGAAAAGATCTACAGTCCAACATAGTGCAGTGCTAAGTGCCTGGGAGACCTAAAATGAACTTATTGGGTCTTTTGAGGAGTTGCTGGAGAGTCTCAAGCAGAGATCCATGATTTGGCGGTTTGCTGGTTGCAGTGTCAAAACAGGAAAGAAGACAGCTAAGAGACTTTTACTTCTGCATCACTTCATTTGCTAAGGTTCATTAGGCAAGATGTGTGGAAGCCAGCAGGATTTCATGGTCACGGAGCTGGGGAGTATGTGATGGATCCAGTGGCCACTGACCCCAGGTGAGTAGTGTGAGGTAGAGCCAAAGATGCGACTGTGTAGTTAAAGAATGAGGTATATGACACAAGAACATATTTTTGACAATACAGTCCATCAGGTTTGTTTATTTAGCTAAGAGATAAGCTGTTCCAATATCTCATCCAGATACTTTGTAAATGTTTTCAGGGTCTTTACTTCACTCCATATATTGGTAATTCCAGAATTCCACAAATCTTTGAGAAATGAAGTTAAGAACTGCATCCTTATGCTAGTCCTGAGTGCACTTCCCCTTAATATCCACTGATGTGCTCAAGTACGCCATTGACCGTTAAACTGAAATAATTCAGTTGGACCTGCTTTTTCGATACCTTTGAGAATTTTGAAGAGCTGGATAAGGTCCAAACACAGTCTCCTCTGCTTCTCACTAAACAGGATTAATTCTCTGAGTCTGTCTGAGTAGGAGTAGATCGTAGTAGCAGATCGTAATGGAGGTACAGTGAAACTTGTATTTCTGCAGCTCTACACGGCTAGGTTCAGCTACTCATCTATACTAATAAAAGGCAAAGCCCTCACTCACTCACTCACTCATCACTAATTCTCCAACTTCCCGTGTTGGTAGAAGGCTGAAATTTGGCAGGCTCATTCCTTACAGTTTACTTACAAAAGTTAGGCAGGTTTCATTTTGAAATTCTACACGTAACGGTCATAACTGGAACCTTCTTTCGTACATATATACGGCCATAGCCTGCAGCTCAGTCGCCGTGTGAGGCGGAGTTGCGTCCCTCATCGTCACGCCTCCCACATGATTGAGTGCCTGCCCATATAAGGCCGTCTGTCGGCAGCAATCCAAAAGACACGCTGCCACTAAATATTCGCAGGTAAAGGACTGTGATTATGCAAATGAAGACGAGATAGTCATGGATGGACTACTGTTTGGCACAAACTCAGCGAAAGTGCGACAGAAACTTTTAAGTGCCGGGTCTTAGCTAACATTAAATAAAGCCGTGAACATCGCAAGATCGCACGAGATAGCACAAGCACAGCTGAGAACCTTCGATGCATGTACTCTGAGCGGCTCACATGAACTGACTGAACGCAGTACACAGAGAACAAGGAAGAGCTCCAAAGAGCGCTGAACAAAAAACGCATTACACAATTGAGAAAACAGCAAAAGAATATGAAGCGAGTGACACATACAAGTGTATTCATAAGTGCAGCTACTGTGGAAACAAAGCACGGTGTAAACCGTAAGTTTAAATTAAGTTTATAGACACGCTGCCACTGGCATTTGTCATGCCTACGAATCGATATTCGAGATACAAGTTTAATGAGAAGGCGCAGGGTATAAAGCGAGACTTTGGATCACTTTGTAACAGAGTTAAAATTGCTGTAACGGAGTTAAAGTTGCTGGTGACGGACTGTGTTTATGCAAACGAATAGAAAAGCAAGGTGTAAAACTTAACTTTAAATTAAGTTTATAGACACGCTGCCACTGGAGTTTGTCATGCCTAAGACGAATACGATATTCGTGAGATACAAGTTTACTGAGAGGACACAGGGTATAAACAAGACTTTTGATCACTTTGTAACTAAGTTAAAATTGCTGGTGAAGGACTGTGCTTATGCAAATGAAGATGAGATGGTCAGAGATAGAATAGTGTTTGGCACAAACTCAGAAAAAGTGCGAGAGAATCTTTTAAGTGTCTGGTCTCAGCTAACATTAAATAATTGCTGGTGAAGGACTGTGCTTATGCAAATGAATAGAAAGCAAATGGTACGTTATTTTTAAAATGTTTCCTTTTCTTTTTCATAACTTCTTTAACACACTTCTCTGCTGCGAAGCGCGGGTATTTTGCTAGCCTATACTAATAAAAGGCAAAGCCCTTACTGACTGACTGACTGACTCATCACTAATTCTCCAACTTCCCGTGTAGGTAGAAGGCTGAAATTTGGCAGGCTCATTCCTTACAGCGTACTTACAAAAGTTAGGCAGGTTTCATTTCGAAATTCTACGCGCAATGGTCATAACTGGAACCTACTAATGTACATATATAAGGCCATAGCCTGCAGCTCAGTCGCTGTGTGATTTGCGTCCCTCATCATCACGCCTCCCGCGTAATTGAGTGCTTGCTCATATAAGGCCGTCCGTCGGCAGCAATCCAATAGACACGCTGCCGCTAAATATTTGCGGGTGAAGGACTGCGCTTATGCAAACGAAGATGAGATAGTCAGGGATAGACTAGTGTTTGGCACAAACTCAGCGAAAGTGCGAGAGAAACTTTTAAGTGTCGGGTCTTAGCTAACATTAAATAAAGCCGTGGACATCGCAAGATCACTCAAGATAGCACAAGCACAGCTGAGAACCTTCAATGCATGTACTCCGAGCGGCTCACATGAACTGACTGTGAACGCAGTATGCAGAGAACAAGGAAGAGCTCCAAAGAGCGTTGAACAAAAACGGCAGCAATCCAATAGACACGCTGCCGCTAAATATTCGTGGGTGAAGGACTGTGCTTATGCAAACGAAGATGAGATAGTCAGAGATAGACTAGTGTTTGGCACAAACTCAGCTCAAAACCTATTCAAAAAAACTATTAAAAATAGTAAGCCTGCCAAAGTTGCAGTTAGTTCAAACTACTGCAGTAACAGTGAGATGTCTTTCTAAGGACCACAAGCTACTTAAAAGAGTCATATAAAGAGCAAAGCTCTATTGGCACTTGGTGCCAGTGATACAATATATTGGATCATTGTTACACTTCCATTAAGGATACATACAGTACCATCCTGTTCTGTGTTCAAACCAAGCCTTCATTCTACTATGACTGGGGAACAAACAAAAGCTGAAACTCACTACCTGTGGCGAGGTACCATACATACTGGTCCAGAGTGGTAGAGCAGCTACTTGCAGATTTCCTTGAATACACTGATTGGAATATTTTCAAAGATACTGCCATGACATTAATGAGCAGATAGAGTTACACAATATATCACATTTTGTGTTCATATCTGTGTGCATAAAATAAAAGGTAAGAACTTTCCCAACCAAAACCCCTGATTCAATAGCATTGTAAGAAAAAGTGAAAGAAACAATCTGAAATATGAGTTATAGTGTAAATATAAAATTTCAGTTGCATTTCCAACTTGTAAGAATGACTGGGCTCATCCTTAGTGTCCATCACAGCTCATTTTCTACCTAGGATCAAATTCACATAAGTGCACGTGCAGTTCATGAAATCAAACTGGTTATATCTCATGAAAGAATGAATTCTTGTTGTTACGGAGTTATTGAACATAGTCTTTGACAAACCATTCCCTACAGCACAGAATTTCACATAATTAACTCATTTAATCATCAATCCATACATTCATCCATTTGTAAGCTCTTTAATCTAAGTCAGGGTCTTAGGATATCAGAGGGTCTTTTGGAAATAGCAATATAGCACTAGGTAGGAACCAGTCTTGAATGGGGTTCCCAGTTTAGCACAGGGTCTACTCAAGCACTCAACCACAGGGGACCACATTCACTCATACAGGGACAGTTTTGGTATCAGCATTTAACCTACTGCCCAAACAGAAACACACTTGGAAGAAGGTTTAGCAGTATCCTACCGGAGTGCTGAAGCAAATAAAACAAAACCCTTTCAGAGCTTCAAGTCCCTAACATCAGAAAACAAAATAATCTTTCATTCATTTGTTCGTTCATTCGTTATGGATTTCACATGTCTCAGGCAAAGGTCAGACACTCGGTGAAAGTGTGGGCTGCTCATATACAAAATGATGGTTGTGTTTTCTCATGCCAATCTATGAAATGCAAGGCTAGGGTGACCCTCTTGTCTGCTCAAGTCAGTTGTTGCCTGTTACTAATTTTATGCCTAACCCTATTTCTCAATCATAGGGAAAAGAATGGAAGTGGGAGTAATCCATCCAAGAATGATTCCTGGTTTATGGACGAATGATGCCAGAATAGTTACAGGCTTCCTGAGAACAAGTGCTGTAGATATATAAATGTTCAGTTAAAATACCATGAAACACAAAGTAATTTTCAACAAGATGTCAAAGATGCAATGCAGTTCAACATACCAAGGTCCTGGTTAGTGTCCCTGATTTTGATAGAATTTAATAAAAGCCTTATATAGAAGTTTTTATGACTTTCTCCAGAGACTTCAGTGTCTTTCCAAAAATCAAAAGATGTTATTGATGTCTCTAAATTGGTTCAGTTTTTGCAGAAGTTTCTTGAGATAGATTGGCCATCTTCATTAGGATATGATCCTGCCAGTGATACCCTCCATCTTGCAGAGACCCTTTACTATAAAATCAGTGCACAGTAACACTATTACTTGACTAAATCCAGCATAATTGTTGTCTGATTTATAATTCATTAACCATAATCCAATTTAAACAATGATAAGAAACACAAACCACCTAATCACTCTTACCTTCAATGCATCACAGTATCAAATCAAGGCACATCCCATCATACTTACTTCTGACTCTTTATACTTTCTACTTTCTGAATGAGAACAAACAGGCTATGGCTTGTATGTAACCACTTGAAACAGTTTCACTCTTAAATTCCTTGTTTTTTTATTTAAAGAACAATCAAGTAACAAGGTTTTGGCTTCCTCTAGTGGTACGGAGAACCCCTCATTCTAGTAATTTAAGGTAATTCCTCCCAGATGCATTTTCATTGCATTGGATTGCCCTGCTAGATGTCAGATCTGCTCCATGTCAATGCAGAGAATAAAACTATGAATATCAGCTCGTACATATAATCATTATCTGCATGATTCCTCTCAGACCTTTTTTTTTTTTTTAGATCCTTTACATAGAATTCCATAACATGCTGGATTTACATTAAAAGTATATACTGAAAATATTTGGAGGATATATTTACTTTAACGCCAACAAATCAACCTTTAGTCTTTGACTGGGACATTTCCCAAAAATTCCATCACTGGTCTACAAATCCAGTCTTCAATGCCATTTAAATTATAATAAAATTGATTGTATTCCTGACATCTTCCAGATCACAGAGTGCAGCAGTTGTATGGATGTATTTAACAAGTCTGAGTCTCACGAACAAAGATCTCCAACACCAGCTGGCATGGGGTGAAAAAGTAATCATCCATTTTCACCTAGTAGCTGGCACCAGCTGTCAATTTGTCAAAGGAATGTCAGCCCACTTTTCCTCGTATAACTGCTTTAATCCATCCATCCATGCTGGTGGGTATTCAGACCTTTTGTTCATTCAGTAATGGACATTCAATAAAAAGGCATGTGTTATTTGTTCAGTCCGGTTCCCCTTATCTAACGTTAGTCCTGAAAACAATTAAGACTCAAAATTTTGCAAAAACAGTGAAAACAAAACAAAGAAGAAAAATATTTCTTCTTGTGCATTTGTTTTTGTTATTCCTAATTGTTTAAGTATTTTGCTCTGTTCTTTTTATTTGTTTTCTTCAGGTTTTGCTTCCAGCAACATCTTTTACTGATAGCCCCATCAGGTTCACTGAGCTGCTCTGCTAAAGTATTACTATGTATGGGATTTCATACCGATGTTAAACATACCATACAATTACCATTTGGTATAAAATCAGATGGTAAGCAAGGCTAAACAGGTATTTTGATTTATTGGTGCTCCAAAGCAATATTTAGTTGGTTGCATGTTCTCTCTATGTCGGTGTGGGTTTCCTTTCATTGTCCAAGTTCATGCAGGTGATTTGGCGACATTGAATTGGCCTGAGTGTGTGTGTATGTGTGCGTGCGTGTGTGTGTGTGTGTGTGTGTGTGAATGCTGACGCTCTACAATGTACTGGCGCCCTGTCCAGGGTTTGTCCCTGCCTTGTGCCCTATACTAGCTGGGAAAGGCTCCGGCAGCCTGGTCTGGATTAAGCAGGTTAGAAAATGACATAACATCTCCTTTTACAATTCTCTTTCAGCCTTTAAACAACACCAGTCTTCCACATACCTCTTCCTGCTATGAATTCAAGTCATCCAGACTCTCATTTGCCTATTTCTTTTGCTGCCAATAATTACCAATTATGTTTTCCCCACTCACTGAGCAACCAAGGAATTAAAAAGTCAAAGGACAACACACAAGTTTGTAATTCTTCTAATTTTTGATGTACATTATTATGGATTAATAATAATAATAATAATAATACTTTTTATTTATATAGCACCTTTCCCAGGCTCAAGGCACTTACAGAATATAAGAAAGAATGGCAGGGTATACAGTATATAGCATTGTACAAACCAGATAAATAAATAAAGAAGATTAAGACAGTAAATTCGGAGAAAAAAAACAACATCATTGATGGTCTAACACACACACACAGGTTACATGAGCATCTTGACAGCGAGGTAAACTGAGAGAAGGATAGTAAAGTCAAGTAGAGCTAAAAGCCTTCCTGAACAGACGAGTTTTGAGTTGTTTTTTAAAAGAATCCATGGAGTCAGCTGACCTGATTAATTTCGGTAGGTCATTCCAGAGTCTGGGCGCTATACAGCTGAAGGCCCTGCTGTCACCCATGGAGTGTAGATTAGTGTGGGGCACAACAAGATTGCCAGAATCAGAGGACCGTAGTGAGCGGGCAGGCACATAGTAATGGAGATGGTCACTGATATAGTTTGGTGCGAGGTTATTTAAGGCTTTGTAGCTTATTAGTATGGTTTTATATTCGATTCTGTAAGACACAGGGAGCCAATGAAGATGGAGCAGGGTGGGTGTGATGTGCTCACTGCTGCTGGTTCGAGTAAGGACTCTTGCAGTCGAGTTTTGAATAAGCTGGAGCTGTGATATAAGATTAGAAGGGGCACCTGCCAGCAGCGAGTTACAATAATCAATGCGGGATGTGATAAAAGCAGGGACAAGTTTCTCAGCATTAGAAAAAGAGAGGAAGGAGCGAACACGGGATATGTTACAGAGGTGAAAGTAAGAAAGTTTCTTAATGTGATTTATGTGGGTGGAATAAGAAAGGGAGGAATCAAAAATGACACCAAGATTCTTTGCAGTAGCAGCGGGTCTGATGAGATCCAAGATGGACTGGGAAGGAGCTCATTTTATTAAGTTGCACTTTAGTCCCAATTTGCAGGAGTTCAGTTTTGTTGCAATTTAATTTTAAAGAGTTCTCCTCCATCCAGGTATTAATTTCACTGAGGCAGGGTGTGAGCTGAGAAAGCTCTGATGAAATTCCACTTTTAACACTGAAAATAGAGTTGAGTATCATCTACATAAAAATGATAGCCCAGTCCATAGCTATGAATAATATGGCCAAGGGGATGCACATAAATACAGAATAGAAGAGGGCAGAGGACAGATGCTAGGATCAAATTCACAAAGGACAGGTGCTGAGCTGGATCTGCTGTTGCCAAGGCTAACAAACTCTTGCCTATCAGTCAGATTGGACTTGAACCACTGGAGGGCGGTGCCAGAGATACCCAGCATGTTCTCCATTCTGGACAGTAGAATGTCATGTCTGACCTGAGTGTCAAATGCTGCACTGAGGTCTAATAGAATTAATATGCTGGTTTGTACAGAGTCTGCTGCCATAAGCAAATCATTAGTTACCCGTTTGTGCATTCTTTAAATCCACCTGATTACTTGTCAACTTTCCAGGCATCAAGAAGTTTATCTCAGCTTGCTTTTATAAAGGTTCCCCTAATTTATTACATGATGCATCATAAATTGTCTTTTCCAAATACTCTTCAGTACCTTCAGCTTTTGCTGCAGCTTTGTAGAAACCATATGTTTGTATGGTTATTTTTATATATTTTAAGCCCTTATAAACTCTCCCACACTGTTAACATTATTAGAGCCCTCTAGACATGAAATAACACCCTTTAGTCAAAAGTTTAAATTGTGCTCCATGACAAGACAGAGATGACAGTTCTTTCTCACAATTAAAAGAATGCAAACATATCTTCTCTTCAAAGGAGCGCCGTCAGGAGCATAGAATTTCAGAGAGAGAGAGAGATAGAGAGCGTGACAGAAAGCAAACAATCAAAACATCAATACGTGCTATTGAGCTTTTAAGTATGCGCACCACGATAAAGCAGCTACAAAGAAGGGAGCAATGTGAAGGTAGTCTTTCGGCATTTTTTAGAGTAGCCTCCGTATCTTCTAGGCAAACAGCCCATCTGCTCACATCCCCTCCGTCAGGCGCAGAGCATGTCAGAGAGAGTGAGAGAGACTGAGAAAAGCAAACAATCAAGCACCGCTCGGGAAGCACATCGTATATCATTGAGGAATTTTATTTAATACGTAATACATGCTCTGATTGGGTAGCTTCTAAGCCATCCACCAATAGCATCCCTTGTATGAAATCAACTGGGCAAACAAACTGAGGAAGCATGTACTTTAAATTAAAAGACCAATTGTCCGCAGAAATCCGAACCAGCGAAAAATCCGTGATATATAATTAGATATGCTTACATTTAAAATCGCGATGGAGTGAAGCCGCGAAAGTCGAAGCGCGATATAGCGAGGGATCACTGTATAGTAATAAGGAAGAACACCAGACATTGCAAAGGTTTGGGGCAGCCACCCATATAATGTCTTACTGGCTGCAAAAGTAAATGAAATTTAGAGTGAGTAATGTATTTAAGACAGAGTCCAAAACAGAACTAAAATTCAGAGGAAGGGAGTGAGGTTCTATAGGGAGTCTGGAGGAAATGACGTTATCCTAGGGGCGGGGACAGGAAAAGATGTTGTTATCGGGGCCAGGACCGGAAATGTGTCCCCTGTTGATGTAGCGGCTTCTGGTGGGATTTCCAGAGAAAGATCTTCAGGAGATTTAGAAAAAGAGTCAGTGCACCCCACCTCCCCTGGGCAGATATATTGCTACCAGTTGTTAAGCCCTTCAGCTGCCTCCTATTCTCACATGTGTGACAAGATATATATATAAGTCACGCCCTACTTACAACCATTTTCAAACAATACTACAGTCATCTAACCGTTCAGCTGTTGGAACGCTTTTGGCAGACACAGCTTTTGTGCTCTCTGCTCTTAAAAATGTTATACGTTCTAGATGACACATCAACAACTAAGCGAAGAAGAAGAGCAGCGTGTCGAAAAGTGACCTAGACTTTAACCATGCCCAGAGCTGGAAAAAGACAAAGTAGAACGTCATAAAGAATTTAAAAATGTGGGCACAATACACATGCAGAGCAGGTTAGAGATAATGGAAGTAGGAAAATTCGAAAGTCTCAAAACAATGATAGTAAACAAATGGAAAATATTACTCTTTGAAATAACTGAACAGCGAAAAGAGATTGAACAGTGTTTGAGGATATCTGGGGGAGAAGAGAGACAAGTCAGTGAGTCAAAAGGACAGGTACTGTACAGGATTTTGAACGTTCGAAGCGCCACACAAGATGCAGATCACACTACACTGCAGCAGCAGCAACCCAGCAGTTGATTGAGCAAAGAAGAGGTTAAAAAAAAAAAAAACTGTATTTGTTTCCTATTGTAACACCATTTAAGAGGGGCGACCCTTGATGTGTTTGCCAAGCAAAGCAAGCAGGGGACTAAGCCCCTATAATATATATATATATATATATATATATATATATATATATATATATATATATATATATATATATATATATATATATATATATACTGTTCAAAAAATTAAAGGAACACTTTTAATCAGAGTATAGCATAAAGTCAATGAAACTTATGGGATATTAATCTGGTCAGTTAAGTAGCAGAAGGGTTGTTAATCAGTTTCAGCTGCTGTGCTGTTAATGAAATTAACAACAGATGCACTAGAGGGTCAACAATGAGATGACCCCAAAACAGGAACGGTTTAACAGGTGGAGGCCACTGACATTTTTCCCTCCTCATCTTTTCTGACTGTTTCTTCACTAGTTTTGAATTTGGCTACAGTCAGTGTCACTACTGGTAGCATGAGGCGATACCTGGAACCTACAGAGGTTGCACAGGTAGTCCAACTTCTCCAGGATGGCACATCAATACGTGTCATTGCCAGAAAGTTTGCTGTGTCTCCCTGTACAGTCTCAAGGGCATGGAGGAGATTCTAGGAGACAAGCAGTTACTCTAGGAGAGCTGGAGAGGGCCATAGAAGGTCCATAACCAATCAGCAGGACCAGTATCTGCTCCTTTGGGCAAGGAGGAACAGGATGAGCACTGCCAGAGCCCTACAAAATGACCTCCAGCAGGCCACTGGTGTGAATGTCTCTGACCAAACAACCAGAAAGACTTCATGAGGGTGACCCAAGGGCCCCATGTCCTCTAATGGGCCCTGAGCTCACTGCCCAGCAGCATGCAGCTCGATTGGCATTCGCCATAGAATACCAGAATTGGCAGATGCACCACTGGTGCCCTGTGCTTTACAGATGAGAGCAGGTTCACCCTGAGCACGTGACAGAAGTGAAAGGGTCTGGAGAAGCCATGGAGAACATTATGCTGCCTGTAACATCATTCAGCATGAGCAGTTTGGTGGTGGGTTAATGATTGTCTGAGGAGGCATATCCATGGAGGGTCACACAGACCGCTACAGGCTTGACAAAGGCACCTTGGCTGCCATTAGGTATCAGGATGAAATCCTTGGACCCATTGTCAGACCCTATGCTGGTACAGTGGCTCCTGGTGCACGACAATTCCTGGCCTCATGTGGTGAGAGTATGCAGGCAGTTCCTGGAGGATGAAGGAATTGATACCATTGACTGGCCACCACACTTTCCTGACCTAAATCTATTAGAACACCTCTGGGACATTATGTTTTGGTCCATCCAATGCCACCAGGTTGCACCTCAGACTGTCCCGGACCTCAGTGGTTGATCATTTTCATTTCCATCAAACGATGTGGCATCCTTTCGTTCCTAACACATTACCCAGTCTATATCAGTATAGATATCCAGGAGGATTTCTTTTTCCCATTGAGATCTGATGTGTTTCAAAGTGTTCCTTTAATTTTTTTGAGCAGTTTATATACAAATATATATATATATATATATATATATATATATATATATATATATATATATATATATATATATCAGTACAGGCCAAAAGTTTGGACACACCTCCTCATTCAATGTGTTTTCTTTATTTTCATGACCATTTACAGCACTCCATCACTCTCCTTCTTGGTCAAGTAGCCCTTACACAGCCTGGAGGTGTGTTTGGGGTCATTGTCCTGTTGAAAAATAAATGATCGTCCAACTAACCTGACTTCTGCACAACACAACTGCTGGTCCCAACCCCATTGATAAAGCAAGAAATTCCACTAAATAACCCTGATAAGCCACACCTGTGAAGTGAAAACCATTTCAGGTGACTACCTGTTGAAGCTCATCGAGAGAATGCCAAGAGTGTGCAAAGCAGTAATCAGAGCAAAGGGTGGCTATTTTGAAGAAACTAGAATATAAAACATGTTTTCAATTATTTCACCTTTTTTTGTTAAGTACATAACTCCACATGTGTTCATTCATAGTTTTGATACCTTCAGTGAGAATCTACCAATGTAAATGGTCATGAAAATAAGAAAATACATTGAATGAGGAGGTGTGTCCAAACTTTTGGCCTGTACTGTATATATACAAATATATACATATGTATATATATGTGTGTGTTAATCTTCAAAATTAGAATCTGTTAGCTGCCACACAGTCCAATGAGGCTCATTTGATCGTTCTTGTCTTGATCATGTTGGCTGTCCTGTTCACTCGTCCACTGAGAGTGAGTGTAGATTATATACATGGGGGCACCAAAATCTTGCAAGTGCTTGGAGCCTCTGAAGGTCTTAATCCAGCGCTGAGGGGAAACACTGAGTTTTGCTGCAAATTCAGTATTGCACAAATTGTTTCACTCATCACTAGCCTCAGTTCATCCAGATATTTCATTTGTCTTCAGTCTGTGTGTCACCATCTCCAGCATGTATTGATATTCTGCTTGTCTCCATTCCATCCTATCCTCCTCCAAACTGTCTTTATGAGTCTTTTCTTTTCAAATCTGCCATTTGTCTCAAGCCTATCCTAATATTCCCTTTCTCTGCAGTGTGTCCAACTGCTCCAGTTCTTTCCAGCCTATAATAACATTTCTGTTGTCACCAATCTCTCTATTGTCTGTTTTTGTCTGGTCTTCAGCCTGTGGAAATTGTCCATTTATCTCAACCCCAGATGACCTTATCAATGGCCTTGACAAAAGATTGAGTATCCCAAAACCTGGTGTAGACTTCATCTTGGTATTTCTATCAGATGAACGCTTTTACTTTTTTAACCTTGTAGCTTCATTTTGAACACCTGCACTGCTCATGTAGAAGACTATAAAAAACTCAGCTCTTTGAGTTCCAGTCACTAAAGGTTTGATCCCTTAAATAATTTATTTTAGAGAATAAAAAATCTATTCATTTCCAAGTCTTTAACTTCTTTATTTGGTATTAACGTGTATTAAACTGTGCAAACTTGTAAATGCAGATGCCTAACTGACGAGGCCACACCTCAACAAGCCTTTAGCTCTTGTCTTTGTTAATCAACAAATGAAAACCTTGGGTGTATTTTATCAATAGAGGAGTTACCATGGCATTTAAGGCAGATAAAAGGATTAAATGTCAATGCTAACCAAACAAGATTCTGAAAAGAGCAAAAAGAAAAAGGGAAAAAAAAAAGACGCTTGGATGACATGGTATTAGCTCCTCGAAGCAAGCAGATATGTGAAAGACTCCACACATTGTTGAAAGAAAAGGCTTATAATTTCTTGTCATAAAGACCTCAAATAATCTAATTATATTTTTTATGGATTACATGGTTGGTACAGTGAAAATTAGCAGTTTCAATAACACTAAGCACCTTAATGTGTGAAAAAGGAATGTGGCACACTCTCAAGTACATGAAGAAATATTTGCATGAATAGATCAATTAAAAAACAACTCAACTGGAGGCTTTTATTAAAGGAATGAGGCAAAAAACAAGTATGAGAAAAGGTAATCAGAATAACATTTTAACAAAGTCAACGTGAACTTTATTGTCATCTCAACCATATACAAGTATACAGATAGACAAAATTGCGAAGCTCAGGGTCCACAGAGTAACAACATGACGTGCAAATAATAAATTAAATATAGAATTAAAATTTAAATTTAAAATTAAAACACAAACAAGACAAGACATTGTGCAAAGACAAGACAAAGAAGTAGTATGGTATTTGCAATCTAGATACATAAATATTTTCAATAGATATGTAATATAATAAATAATAGATATAGATAATACAGAAATGATCAGTGTATGATAATAGTTGTTTAAGACGTGTGTAAACAATGACAGGTCAGAATGTTTCACAGCAGAAGGATATCAAGAATGTCAAAATACTTAAAGGTCAGTATGAGATTTTCAGTTCTTTTCTACCTGCACATTCGTCTTTGCAGGAAAGTGGCTTGCATGTATAAGAGTTCTGTTTTTAGAGGTGATTGAGGCAGTGTGGAAGATCCCAGGGGGCAGCCTGGTGTTAAGGAGTCTGACAGCTTGGTGGTAAAAACTCTCCTGCAGCCTGGCAGATCTGGCCTTGGTGCTGCAGTATCTTCTCTTGGATGGCAGAAGTGTAAAAAGTCCATGTGAGGAGTGTAATGGGTCCAGCACAATGCTGCAGACCTTGAGGACACTGCGTTTGTAAAATATGTCCTGTAATGAAGGGAGAGGCACCCCAATAATGTTCTCTGTTGTCTTCACTATCCTTTGCAGGTGCTTGCGGTTGGATATGTTGCAGTTGCCATACCAGACAGTGATGCAGCTGGTCTGAACACTCTCAGTGGTGCCTCTGTAGAACATGGTGAGGATGGAAGGGGGAAGACTTGCTCACTTCAGCTGCCTCAGGAAGTGTAGTGTCTGCTGGGCTTACTTGATTAGGGATGAGGTGTTATGTTTCCACATAAGTTCCTCAGTTATGTTCACACCGAGGAACTTGGTTCTCCTAACAGTCCCCATATCTAAGCCGTTGATGCTGAGTGGGATGTGGGCAGGATTTCATTTTCTGAAGTCCACGATTATCTCTTTTGTCTTGTCAACACTGAGATATAGATTGTTGTCTTCACACCATGCAGACATCTGTTCCATCTCATCTCTGTATGCTGTTTCATCATCCCTGCTTAACAAACCCAGCACTGTCATATTATCCACAAACTTAATGATGTGGTTGGTGTTGTGTTTGGCTGTGCAGTCGTGAGTCAGCAGGGTAAACAGCAGTGGACTAAGCATGCAGCCCTGTGACGCTCCAGTGCTCAGTGTTATGTTGCTGGAGGTGTTGCAGCCCATCCGAACTGACTGGGGCCTTTCTGTCAAGAAGTCCAAGATCCAATTGCAGAGGGTGGTGTTCAGGCCCAACCTGCTCAGTTTTACAACCAGCTTTTGAGGGATGATTGTTTTGGGCAGCGCTAAAGTCTATGAATAGCATCCTGTTAACAAGTTAAACACGTTAAAATTCTCATACTATTTGTAGCTCTGGTGTGCCTTTCATTATACAGTAATGATTTCTGCAGTTTCCCCCATTTGTTTCCTCTATTAAGGATTCAGAAATTCCTAATGTTGTATTCTATTATCTTCTAAAAACTCAGTAGTCAATAGGGTGATATAAATTATTAATAATTTAACCTGTAGATCTGACAGGGCACTTTACATTCAATTTTGCTTGTTTAGTTCAGAGGTCACTTCATAAATTATCCATCCATGCTAGCAGCATCAAGCAAAACAAAGAAATCCACACTGGACAAACGCCAGGCCAGTTTAGAGCTACCAGTTAAGCCGATGTCATGTTACACAATGTCTATTTTTTGGCAATCTCAGACTTGCCAAGTGAAGTTACTGATCAAGTCGCTGGATCCTGTCAATGGACACAACTGAAGATCACAGGGCTTGTCACACTTAGTTACTGTGTGCTTCCCTGGCAAGACAGTTGTGCTTGGCCCTTTTTCTAAAAATGACTAGATTGCCTAGTGCATGCACATTGACACCTTAATAATAATAACAATTCTTTACATTTATATAGTGCTTTTCTCACTACTCAAAGCACTTTACACTGTGAGTGGGAAGCTAGTTCAACCACCACTAATGTGCAACACCCCCTTGGATGATGCAATGGCAGCCATTTTGTGCCAGTACATTCACCATGCATTAGCTGTTAGGTAGTGAATGGGTCAGAGATAGTTAGCCAATTAGAAACATGGGTATAATTAGGGGGCCAGAATGGCTATGCTGTGGTGGGCAATTTAGCCGGGGCATCAGGATACATCCTACTGTTTATGAAGGATGCCCAGGGATCTTTAATGACCACAGAGAGTCTCATCTGAAGGATGATGATGAAGAAGGCATGACAACATCTTTATCACCTCAGATGAATCAAGGATTTTCGGTGCCATCCTAGACACTAAAGAATTTCTACACATACCTGTATAACATTTAAAAGTATCACCACCTGGTTTGAGAAATGGCAAGGCTCTGCACAGAGTGGTGCTGTCACTTCACCGGGTGTGCACTCTCTAACTTCCAGAGATTCTACATCAAGTGAAGTCTGACAAGGGCAAAGAAAATGCTCAGAGATACCAGCTGTGTGCTGTGGTCAGGGAAGCACTACTACTGTCTGAAGACCAGTTCAGAGAGAGGCAGAGAAAGGAGCTCCTGTCCACAGTTCATCCACATTCTAAAGGAGGACAATGCCTAGAAGTACATGATGTCCTGTTGTCAGTTCTCCTGTGTCATGTGTTAGAATGCTTATAATAATTTTTAAATATATTTTATTATATGAATATAATACATTCTACTGCTGCTATTGTCAGTCATTCTTCAACCCACTATATCCTCACAGGGTCACGGGGGTCTGCTGGAGCCAATCCCAGCCAACACAGGGTGCAAGGCAGGAACAAATCCCGGTGGTGGGTTGGCAGGGCGCCAACCCACCACAGAGGCACACACACACATGGGACAATTTACGATTGCCAATGCACCAAACTTGCATGTCTTTGGACTGTGGGAGGAAACCCACAAACAGACACGGGGAGAACATGCAAACTCCACACAGGGAAGACCCGGGAGGGGAACCCAGAACTCCTTACTGCGAGGCAGCAGCGCTACCACGTTGCCACCGTGCCGCCCGCTGCCATTGTATATAATGATATTAATTGATGTTTACAGAGTTATTGCTTATTGTCTTTTTCTTCTAATAGACAGTCTTGGAGTTCAGCAACTGAGCATTTCAATACATATTATACTGAGTATAACTGTTCTGTATGTGACAAATACAATACGATTTGATTATATGATAACATTACCACCATCACTGCCACTTGGGCATCTTACAGCTTATCTACTGTTCTGCACTGTGACAATGTCATTGCAGTCATTGCACCTGGCAGGCCCCATTGTACAAAGGCCTCAGTGCTGCACTTCATTTCTCACAAGAGCACCCTTTGTAAATCTAAATATGGCTGTGAACTACGGCCAAGACCAAAGCAGGCGAGTGAAGGAAATATAGAGAATAGATGCCATGAGACTTTAGCAGCTGCCCTGGCATGCAAGGAGATTTAGAGGTGTAGGTAATAGATGGGAGATTTCAAGGAAACTCACTGCAGGAAAAACTGTTGTTAATAGTTATTCATTTTTAAAAACTTAATTGTCCACTGAGCCTTTAAATTGAATGAAACCAGTATATGTCTCTTTGCTGTGTTTAACCTTAACGAATGTGGAGTGATCCATGTGCTACCACATCCTGAACTCATTTCATTACCATTAAACTAGCGTTTCTCAACCTTTAAGTATTTGCGACCCGAGTTTTCATAACAGTTTTAATCACGCCCCCTAACGATTTTTGAAAGGAGCCCACTAATACCAATTTGTTCTTTTTTAATTAATGATATATTATAGATGCATATTTTATTATACCTTCTTAACTTTTATCGACATTCATCTAACTCTAGATTTATTTTTCTAGTATCAGAATGTAGTTTAAGTTAATTTGTTTTGCTTTGTATTTTTCATATTTTTGATTCTTGTTTTCTTTTTTTCATATCTTCACACCCCGCTTTTTGTTACTTCGCGCCATGCTAGGGGGGCCCGCCCCACAGTTTGAGAACCACTGCATTAAACGTTATTGGTCATTTAGTCACCCAGGAATCACATTACCGAACATATAATATAATCACACTCCAAAACAGTTTTCACTAGATTAATTGTATATAAAGATATCGCCAACAATTTGTTTACTCTAACATGAAAAAAACTGCAGTGAATGAAAGTTAATTAAAGGATTTCTGTGATATTCTAGTGGACATCATTTTCAGCCCAATTGTGTAAATGTGCACTCCAAAAGAAAGGATTGACAGGCCTGTTGAAGAAAGCTATAAATATGCTCAACTAAATCCTTAAATATTAAAATTTAAATTGCTGCCTGTGTTGGTTACACGGAAACACATGTTTTTAATGGAGATTTAATGCATGCGTGGATCAAAATATTTTCTAATGGATTCCAGAGATTCCATTCTACAGTATGTGATTAAAATAACATAATCAAAGAGACCGTTTACGGGGGCTGCTTGTCCCATGGACACAAGTGGGCATCTCTCACAAGAAAGCTGACATCTAAGCATGTCAGTATTTGACTTCATTTTGAATGATATAAATTTGGAAATTGGATTATTTATTTGACTGCCTCCACCTCCCACCACTACCTGCCTACCCATCTACCACATGATTTCTAATTTATTAAAAAGAAACTAGCAAGTAACAAACAGGGATAATATACTGTATATTGAGAACAGGTGCAACTACTCTCCCCTTCATTGTTGGTTCATTAAAGTTTATTTAAGAATTGTTGAAGCCAGTGTTGGACGGGGCAGCCCCTGAGTATATCACACAAATCCTAAATGGTGTCCTAAAAATTTGCATAAAAATTGCAAATACAATTAAACAAAAAGCTTGAAAGAAAACTGGAAGTGTGTCAGTGTATTTGTTTCATGAAGGTAATGCCTTTTTGGATTGACTAGTATGTGACCTCAGAAACCTGCCCCTTTAGCATTATTACCCAGAGTACTGTGCAGATGATGCAAACAGGAAGAAGTGAAGAATCCATGTGCTTTAGTGTTGTGCCTATATGGTAGATGTGGCAGCAAAAAAAATAGAGAGAGGTGAGTACCTGGTATCAAATCTGTGGGGGCCAAGCCTTAGTGAATTCATGCTTCCTGCTCCTGTTGCCATAGTTTGCAAGATATTTTACTGTTCTGATATTTAAATCTGTTAGTTCTGTCTCAGGGAGGCAGGGTGGTGCAGTGGTTAGCGTGGTTGTCTCCTAGCTATGATCATTATTTGGCCACAACAGTTAGTCCAGCATAGTCTGGCATGCTTCCCTGGACCTCTAGGACACTTAAAAGACCACTGCAATATTATAATTTACTCAAAACTAGAAGTCCAGTCCTCATGAACTTCTTTGAATTCCACTGAGTTCAGCAACGTGCCTGAATATTTCTGCTATTTTTAATTAACTCGAGGCAAAGCAAATTCAGCAGAGTCCACTCATCATTATTCTCCAGCATATTGACTGATTCTTTGATTAATTAACTCATTTATTCATTCATATATTTCCATCTCAGAGTTGCACAAAGACGAAGTTTATCCTTGAAGTATTGGGCACAAAATGTGAACCAGCTCTGGATGGGATGGCAGTGCATTGCAGTGCACTCTCACTAGCTCAAGGTAATCATCCTAACTCTTATGTCTTTGGGACGTAGAAGCAAAACCCAAGTACCTTAGAGCGTAACTAAAGACTAGGAAAATAACTGGAAGAGGGCTGTGGAATGTGAGCCAGGAGCATGCCCAGTTGAATTTAATCCTACACAGAGGTGCAGAATACTTTTGCATTTAATAAAAAAATGTACTAATTAAATACTGTTTCTTTCATAACAATGATTTGATATTTTTCAACATTGTGTACGTTTCGGGTGAATTGACCTCATTTTTTTCCAGCGTTTACTCAATTCATGCATCATCTATCCATCTAATATCTCCATCCATTTCTTTCATGACTCCATCTCTCAAGTACATACACGTACCTAAAAAAGTATTTACCTGCTGAGTACCATCTAGATGTTTATCAAAGACAACAAACAAAACCAACTTCCAGATCTCCCCATATTTTGCTGCATTCCTTAAACCCTTGATCCTTACAAACCGTCCAGGGCCTGCTACAGGGATGATGTGTTTTTGATAATGTGCAGAGTTCAAACATGGTGTTTAATCTGGTAGACAAAAAGCTTAATTTTTCTCTCATCGGATTGTAGAACCTTCTTCCAGCTGACTTTAGCATCTTCTATGTGACTTCTGTGACTTCTTAACAGTAACTTTCTCTTTTCCACTCTCCTATAAAGGCTATTGAAGCATCCCGGCAACAGTTGTGTCTGCACAGCCTACAATCTAATGTACTGTAGTTTTATAACTTCTTCATGGTTCCCACTGGTCTCTTGGTTTCCTTCCTCACTCGTCTTTTTCTTGCATGATTACTCAGTTTTTGTGAACAGTCTGCTCTAGCCAGATTTATAGCTGTGCCGTACTCTTTCCATTATTGAATGACTGATTTAACTGGATTACATGGGATAAGTACTGGAGTAAACGGTACCAAAAAAAAAAGGCCTGGAGCCTGTAACAAGACAAACGTGATGAAACTCATTTAAAAGATAGGTCCAGTTTTGTTGTGTATTGGTCTCAGAATTCAGGGGAAATATCTTAGAAACTGCTTGGTCTTTGCTGGGATGTAGTTGCCCAATTTTACGCAATGCAAAAAAAAAATGCTATATTTTCCAACAAAATTGTAATATAAAACATAAAAATCAATTTAGATTTTCTGCAGACACACACATACACAATGCTAAAATGAACTTTTCTTGAAGTTTTGAACATCAGAATCTGAACTTACTGCCCCCATCACTAAACGTCTGTTTACAGGGAACGAACACCAGTTGGCTGTTCCAGTGATGGCTGAGTTGTGTCATAATAAAGGGGTTGAACCCTTAATGGGATCAATTATTTTGTGCTTCAAATCTGTAATTTTTTCAGACCACTTTGCAAAGATCTTTTCTTCACTTTCCCATGGAAGTGTTTTTTTCTGTTGATCAGTGTCAAACAAAAGCCAAATGAAAGTTGTTAAATGTTGTATAATAATAAAATGTGAGAATGTCTAAAGGGGTGAATACTTTTTATAGGCACTCCATACTTACATGGGAAGCCCGGTGTTCATCTTGGCAGCATCAGGGCAACCAAAGCTGAATGAGATGCCAGTCTTTTGCAAGGAACGTTTACACATATGGACCCATGCGTTCATCATCAGACTAATTCAGGATGACAGACTAGCCAGACTCTTTCCTGGCAATATGACGTCCAAGGCAGCAATCATCCCGAGAGAAGGTTCCAGTCCATCACAAGGCAAACTCACTGACATACTAACATAACCAAACACCAAGCCAGTGTAGAGTCACCTATCAACCTAACATTCACATTTTTAGTGAGTGGGAGAAAACAAAAGTACAAAGGCAGTGAAGGAGGGTGAAACTCCACATACATAGATAGTACTTTGCACTCAGGACCTTAGAGCTGGTGAGGCCGAAATGCTAACCACCGCCTCACTAGAACTGACGTTTTCTTTACAGATCATTTAATTTCCTACTTGTGTCTACTGTGAGCTCTCAGGCTCAGCGCAGCAAGAACAAATATCATTCAACTCTCCTGCCTCCTGCCTCCTAGGCCTACTGAGTTCCATCAAGCTAACATTCAGACTGCAGGAGGACAAGGAAGAGGAGGTGGGAGTACAGATATTGCAGGACAGTGACAGCTGGGATGGATTAGAGTTATATTTTCAGATAAAAATCATTTTCCAGTGGCTGATTTCTGGCAGTTTTACAGAAAATATTAAACCAGTCAAATACAGAGACTGGCACTTCTCCATGCCCACTAAGCTGAGAGCATGTCAAAACTTCCAAACAGTGATGATGTATGAGCAGGAAAGGAAGTACTTTCTTGATGAAATTTTAGAACAGTTACTGCCAGTAATTTACAGTTGTGTGTGGTAGTGACAGCAACACCAAAGAGGGGGGAAAAAGTTAGTTTATCTTAATTTGCTTTTAGTTGCTCTTACACTGCAAATGAGCTTTTGACCTTGGCCTCTCTTGGTTTCTTAAATAAAAGACGATGAGCTTGATTGAACAGCGCGCACTTCAGGGTGAATGAATCATTTGTGGAGCACAACAACTCGACAGGAAACAAATGGAGGCATGGAGGTGCACATTGGACTAGAAACTGTCTACTTTCTTTGCTCTGTAAAACATGTTCTTTGCCTTGGGATGAAATTGTAATTTTAGTCCCTTGTTTTGTTTAGTTCATGCGCCAGAAGCTGACATTTGTGGATGACATTTCTTTCTCTTTCATACTGAAGACCTGTTTTAGCAATTATGTGTGCTTTGAGATCTGATTTGGCAAGACGTATTGTGATTTGCAAGTTCTGTTGTTTTTATGTACTTGATCACTCTTACTGCACCATATCTTTGTTTATCCTAATTTCATGCTTTTTTATGAACTGTCTTGACAACTTACTACACATATTCAGAAATAAGTCAGCAGCATCAGGGCAGAAATTAGGACACTGGTTCATCACCACACAAACATATACAGCTACTTTGGTCATTCATAGTGGACTGATGTGGTGTGAGAGGAATAAATAAACATGCAAGCTATACAAAACATGAACTGAAAGGGAACTGAATTGTGTTTTTTTTTCTAACCAATGTGCAGTCCTTTCTCATTACATTCAAACATTATACCACAAAAAAGATGGCACAGTATCACAATGCTACTGCACAGACACAGCATCTTGAATTTCGATCATGCACTTGGTTATTCTCTGTGTGCAATTTGCATGTTCTCCTCAATACTGCATGGGTTTTCCTGTTGGTTCTCCATCTTTACTCCCATGACCCCAAAACTCATGCAAGTCAGGCTTCCTAAAATTGGCCCCATCTGGGGATGTACATGAGTGGAAGTGGAAATGGGCTGAGCACAAACTAGAAACCAAAACTGAATTAGCCAGCAGTCAATTTTAGGACAAGTTTACTTACACCATTGAAAATTTCAGTTAGTTTAACCTACAGAAGGAAATTGAAGCCATCAAAAACTATCTGATGTAGCCAGCATGTAACTTATTTGTTATATATCTGGCACCATGAAATAAAAAAGGGACCCATCAAAATGACCCACAAAACAGGTCTCACCCCAAGTTAAGTCTGACCGTAGGGAAAAAGGGAGGTGTTATAACTGACTAGGCCTCTAGAAAACCCTAAAGTATGTCTGACTAGAAGGGGAACCATGAAAACTATGGCTGGGGCATAAACATATTCGCGAAAAGTTTACAAAAATATATTTGTGTTCAAAACAGAGCAAAATACAAACAGGAATTTTAAACAGCCAAAAAAGGAGTTGCCAAAGGCAATCCAATGCAAATGATAAAAAAAACACACACACAATCAAAAAGGCTCCAGTGACGACAACAACAACAATTTATTTTTTGTATAACCCAAAGTCACACAAGCAGTGTCTCAATGGGCTTTAACAGGCCCTGTTTTTTGAGCCTTGACTCCCTAAGAAGACAAGAAT